>NW_020172625.1:6238518-6268903 GCF_003031525.2 Neophocaena asiaeorientalis asiaeorientalis
CCTTTTTTTTTTTTTTTTTTTTTGGTTAGCCTATTTTTGAGAGTATGATTGGTCCATTTTAGTAGTTACTGCTTTTTAATGTCAGGAAGCATTTGGCTTCTGTAAAGTCAGGGAACTTTCTTTCCCTCATATGGCACAGCTCTCTACTACCAGGGCAAACTGTGTTTCTTTCAGTATCTAGCACAAGAGCTTCAGAAAAACTTTCGATTTGATCCGATTACATTTATTTACTTTATTATTTCTGAAGACTTGTAAGGTATTCTAATCTTTTTCTTAGTATGTATGTGAACAGTAGTCACTAAGCATGGAAAGAGGATCAATGATCTAAAATAACTACCAGTTCTGTATGTACATCAGATTCAAATCTATTGTGAATTAGATTTTCCAAGGCAATACAAGAATCACCATTAGTCTCTTGCAAATTGAATAAACGTGAAACATTCAAATAATACTTTACCTTCTTAACTTTTTCTAGGTTCCCATATAATTCCACACCTCTTGATCAATATAGTGACTTATTCAGTTATTCATTATTCCCTCAAAAATATTTACTCAACATTTACTCTGTAATAGGCACTGCCCTAGAAGTGAACCAAAGGAAGTACAGCACCTGACTTCATGGAGCTTAAACTTATGTTACCCATTTTTGGATTGGGTTTGTTGTTTTTTTGATCTTCAGCTGCATGAGCTGCTTGTATATTTTGGAGATTAATCCTTTGTCAGTTGCTTCATTTGCAAATATTCTCTCCCATTCTGATGGTTGTCTTTTTGTCTTGTTTATGGTTTCCTTTGCTGTGCAGAAGCTTTTAAGTTTCATTAGGTCCCATTTGTTTATTTTTGTTTTTATTTCCATTTCTCTAGGAGATGGGTCAAAAAGGATCTTGCTGTGATTTATGTCATTGAGTGCTCTGCCTGTGTTTTCCTTTACGAGTTTTATGGTGTCTGGCCTTACATTTAGGTCTTTATCCCATTTTGAGATTATTTTTGTATATGGTGTCAGGGAGTGTTCTAATTTCATTCTTTTACATTCTTTTTACATGTAGCTGTCCAGTTTTCCCAACACCACTTATTGAAGAGGCTGTCTTTTCTCCATTGTATACTCTTGCCTCCTTTATCAAAAATAAGGTGACTATATGTGTGTGGGTTTATTTCTGGGCTTCCTATCCAGTTCCATTGATCTATAGTTCTGTTTTTGTGCCAGTACCATACTGTCTTGATTACTGTAGCTTACTGTAGCTTTGTAGTATAGTCTGAAGTCAGGGACTCTGATTCTTCCAGCTCAGTTTTTCTTTCTCAAGATTGCTTTGGCTATCCAGGGTCTTTTGTGTTTCAATACAGATTGTGAAATTTTCTGTTCTAGTTCTGTGAAAATGCCATTGATTGTTTGATAGAGATTGCATTGAATCTATAGATTGCTTTGGGTAGTACAGTCATTTTCACAATGTTGATTTATCCCCTCCAAGAACATGATATATCTCTCCATCTATTTATATCATCGGTAATTTTTCAGTGTCTTATAGTTTTCTGCATACAGGTATTTTGTCTACCTAGGTAGGTTTATTCCTAGGTGTTTTATTCTTTTTGTTGCAATGGTAAATGGGAATGTTTCCTTAATTTCACTTTCAGATTTTTCATCATTAGTGTATAGGAATGCAAGAGATTCCTGTGCATTAATTTTGATTCTGCTATATTACCAAATTCATTGATTAGCACTAGTAGTTTTCTGGTGGCATCTTTAGGATTCTCTATGTATAGTATCATGTCATTTACAAACAGTGACAGTTTTACTTCCTCTTTTCCAATTTGTATTCCTTTTATTTCATTTTCTTCTCTGATTGCTGTGGCTAGGACTTGCAAAACTATCGTGAATAATAGTGGTGAGAGTGGACATCCTTGTCTTTTTCCTGATTAGAGGAAATGTTTTCAGTTTTTCACCATTGAGAATGATGTTTGCTGTGGGTTTGTCATATATGGTCTTTATTATGTTGAGGTAGGTTCCCTCTATGCCCACTCTCTGGGGAGGTTTTATCATAAATCAGTATTGAATTATGTCAAAAGCTTCTTCTGCATCTATTGAGTTGATCATATGGTTTTTATTCTTACATTTGTTAATATGGTGTATCACATTGATTGATTTGCGTATATTGAAGAATGCTTGCTTCACTGGGATAAATCCCACTTGCTCATGGTATATGATCCTTTTATTGTGTTGTTGGATTCTGTTTGCTAGTATTTTGTTGAGGATTTTTGCAGCTATATTTATGAGTGATATTTGTCTGTAAGTTTCTTTTTTTGTGGTACCTTTATCTGGTTTTGGTAACAGGGTGATGGTTGCCTCATTGAATGAGTTTGGGAGTGTTCTTTACTCTGCAGTTTTTTGGAAGAGTTTGAGAAGGATGGGTGTTAGCTCTTCTCTTAATGCTTGATAGAATTCACCTGTGAAGCTGTTTGATCCTGGACTTCTATTTGTTGGAAGATTTTTAATCAGTTTCAATTTCATTACTTTTGATTGGTCTGATCATATTTTCTGTTTCTTCCTGGTTCAGTCTTGGAAGGTTATACCTTCCTAAGAATTTGTCCATTTCTTCCAGGTTGTCCCTTTTAGTAGCATAGAGTTGCTTGTAGTAGTCTCTTAGGATGCTTTGTGTTTTTGTGGTGTCTGTTGTAACTTCTCCATTTTCATTTCTAACATTATTGATTTGAGTCCTCTCCCTCTTTTTCTTTTTGAGTCTGGCTAATGGTTTATCAATTTTGTTTATCTTCACAGAGAACCAGCTTTTAGTTTTATTGATCTTTGCTATTGTTTTCTTTGTTTCTATTTCATTTATTTCTGCTCTGATGTTTATGATTTCTTTCCTGCTGCTAACTTTAGGTTTTCTTTGTTCTTCTTTCTCTGGTTCCTTTAGGTGTAACGTTAGATTGTTTATTTGACATTTTTCTTGTTTCTTGAGGTAAGCTTTTATTGCTAATAGCTTCCCTCTTTGAACTACTTTTGGTGCATTCTATAGGTTTTGGATCGTCGTGTTTTCATTGTCCTTTCTCTCTAGGTATTTTTTATTTCCTCTTTGATTTCTTCAGTCATCTCCTGTTTATTTAGTAACATATTGTTTAGCCTCCATGTATTTGTGTTTTTTACGTTTTTTCCCCTGTAATTGATTTCTAATCTCCTAGCGTTGTTGTCAGAAAAGATGTTTGATATGATTTCAGTTTTCTTCAGTTTACTGAGGCTTAATTTTTGACCCAAGATATGATCTGTCCTGGAGAATGTTCCTTGTACACTTGAGAGGAAACTGTAATCTGCTGTTTTTGGATGGAATGTTCTATAAATATCAATTAAATCTACCTGGTCTGTTGTGTCATTTAGAGCTTGTGTTTCCTTATTAATTTTCTGTTTGGATGATCTGTCCATTGGTGTAAATAAGGTGTTAAAGTCCCCCACTATTATTGTGTTACTGTTGATTTCCTCTTTTATAACTGTTATCAGTTGCCTTGTGTATTTAGGTGCTCCTATGTTGGGTGTATATATGTTTATAATTGTTATATCTTCTTCTTGGATTGATCCCTTGACCATTATGTAGTGTCCTTCCTTGTCTCTTGTAACATTCTTTATTTTAAAGTCTATTTTATCTGATATGAGTATTGCTCCTCCTGCTTTGTTTTGATTTCCATTTGCATGGAGTATCTTTTTCCATCCCCTCACTTTCAGTCTGTATGTTTCCCTAGATCTGAAGTAGGTCTCGTAAGCAGCATATATATGGGTCTTGTTTTTTTGTATCCATTCAGTGAGCCTGTGTCTTTTGCTTGGAGCCTTTAATCCACTCATGTTTAAGGTAATTATCCATATGTATGTTCCTATTACCATTTTCTTAATTGTTTTGGTTTTTTGTAGGTTCTTTTCTTCTCTTGTGTTTCCCAGTTAGAGAAGTTCCTTTAGCATTTGTCGTAGAGTTGGTTTGGCGGTGCTGGATTCTTTTAGGTTTTGCTTGTCTGTAAAGCTTTTGATTTCTCCATCGAATCTGAATGAGATCCTTGCTGGGTAGAGTAATCTTGGTTGTAGGTTCTTCCCTTTCATCACTTTAATATCATGCCACTCCCTTCTGGCTTGTAGCGTTTCTGCTGAGACATCAGCTGTTAACCTTGTGGGAGTTCCCTTGTATGTTGTCATTTTTGCCTTGCTGCTTTCAGTAATTTTTCTTTGTCTTTAATTTTTGCCAATTTGATTACTATGTATCTTGGTGTGTTTCTCCTTGGGTTTATCTTGTATGGGACTCTCATGCAGAAAATTTTTTTTTTAAATGAAGACAAATTGATTTTGATTGTATTGCAGACTGCTTTATTAGTAGTTAAGAAGCAATATTAATTAGGATATATAGTTAATGCTGTAATTTGGGTTTTTTTAATTTAAATATGATCTTGGTTCCAAGTTCTATATGGAAACACAAATATTTTTTTTTCTATTTTTCCCAGTTGAAGGAACTAATACTCTACAGACTACTCTGCTGCAAAGAAAATGTAGAGGACCTTTCCTATCACCATATATTTATATAGTAATTTTATAACATATGGTAGGTGGAACAATGGCTCTCACAGATGTCCATGAATTAATCCATGGCATCTGAGTATGTTACTTTATATGGCAAAAGAGACTTTGCAGATGTGGTTAAGGTTAAGAACCTCTAGATGGGATATTATCTTCGATTATCTAGGTGGGCTCAGTCTAATCATTTGAGTCCTTAAAAGTGGAGCACCTTTTCCAACTGTGGTCAGAGAGAATGTGAGCCTAGAAGAAAGGACAGAAAGATGCTACAGTGCTGACACTGAAGATGGATGAAGGGGCCACAAGCCAAGGAATGCAGGCAACTCTAGGAACTGGAAAAGGCAAGGAAAAAGAGGCTGTCCTAGAGCCTGCAGAAGTGAATACAGGCCTACCAGCATCTTGATTTTAGCCCAGTGAGAACGATGTCAGGCTTCTAACTTAGAGAACTATATGATGGAATATTTATATTGTTTTAAGCTACTAAGTTGTTTTAATTTGGCATATCAGCAATAGAAAATGAATACACATCACATTGCACGTTTTTTACTTATTCAGTTGCACTACTCTGCATTGAAACATACACAGTGGGAATGTTATAATTTTTTTATAAAGATAGCAAATGTCATTCATGTCATTTTCTTCCCAGGAGAATACCCACATGTGCGCACGCACACACACACACACACACACACACACACACACACACAAAGTCATCTTAAATTTTTTTTTTTTAGTTGGAAGTTCAGTATATGTTTGTTTACCAATGAGAAAATTAATAAAAGGAAACCTCAAGTAAAATTGGAGTTGGGAAGTCCTACCACTTCCCCAAATAGGAGAATATCAATTACAGACCCCATCAGGAGCAAATGCAACTTAACACTTTTAAATAGGAAGTACAACTTCTTTACTGTTCCAGCAGGAGGAAGGAAGATTTTCTTCCTCCTCAGCAATAAGACCAGCCAGTGGAAATGCTGCAACTCAGCCAATGAGAAGCCATTGTCACCTTAACTCTTACTTTTCTCCAGTGAACTTTCTTTTTTCTCTTGCTGATGAGTTCTTTGTCCCATCCTCCTTTCTATAAAAGCCTTCTGTTTTGTACAGTCCCTTGGAGTATCTCTCTGGTTGTTAGATGAGATGCTGCCCAATTCATGAATCATTTAATAAAGCCAATTAGATCTTCAAATTTACTGAGTTCAATTTTGTTTTTTAACACCAAATATGGCAATTTTATTCATGCAATTCACAAAATAGTAACAGTTGTTAGAATCTCAGAATTAGATTTTCAATGTAGTAGTCAATAAGAACAACTTTGGTTAAATTATTGCTTTTCAAATGATACTTAATGAAGTTTTTATTGAAATATCTAGTAAGCATCGTTAAATTTATATAACAAAACAAGTCTTCCAATTAATACTCTTACATGGACAGATAATCATGGGTTAGAGGGAAAATTCTTACTAATAAACTAGGAAGAATTCCTGTAATCCAGAGAAAACAAAGTATATATTTGGCTAAATATGGGTGATAAAATGTGAATTCTGGGTGTGTTGCCTAATGGCCCTAAGAACATTTGAAATAAAGGATTATGGTGGAGAGAGTGGTACAGAGGAGGGATTGGTGCAGGATCCAAAGTTATAGTCTGCAACGTTCAGGGCAAAGGAAGACAGATGCAACCCAAAGACCAACCCAACCATCACTCCAGTGGAGGCCTTTTGTACTGGGCTATGTAGGATTATCCATCCATTTGGCCTCTAATGTTACTACTGGGATACAATTAATTAGATCTGGAATCACCTTGATTGACACAGATACTACTCTACTTGGAGTATTAGGCACAAGTCTACCAAGGAGTTTTTGATTTAATATGGGATTTCCCATCCTCTATGAGCTCTGGTGGTATGATGGTTAATTATATATGGCAATTTGACTGGGCCACCAGGTGTCCAGATATTTGGTAAACATTCTATGTCCGAGAGGGTGTTTCTGGATGAGATTAACATTTGAATAAGTAAACTGAGTAAAGCAGATTGGTGGGCTTTATCCAATCCCTTAGAAACCTGAATAGAATAAAAAGACTGACCCTCCCCAAAGTAAGAGGGAAGTCCTCCTGCCTGACTGTTTTAAGCTGGGACATTGTTCTTTTTTGGCCTTCAGACTCGAACTGAAACATCATTTCTTCTTGGGTCTAGAGCTAGCTGGCTTTCAGAGTGTTATTTACACCATTGGCTCTCCTGGGTCTCCAGCTTGCTCACTGCAGATCTTAGGAATTGTCAGCCTCCATAATCAATCACGTGAGCCAGGTCCTTAATAATAAATTTCATTCTCTCTCTTTTTCTCCCTATGTGTGTATATACACATTCAACACACACACACACACACACACACACACACACACACACACACCTTATTGGTTCTGTTTCTCCAGAGAACCCTGACTAATACAGATGGGTGAAAAATCGTGATGACCGTTCCTTGTTCTCAGTTGCTAATAGTTATTTGGTCTCTTGGTCATGAAAGCCCTACTCCTCGTGGGCCCATGCAACACCTAGAGCTAGGCAAGGCTTATGCCAGTGGGAATTACGATACATTTCCAGTGGATAAATGAATTCTTCAATAAAAAAATATTTCAGAGTCCATTCACAGTGATGACAGTAAACAGTTTATTTCAATGTAGCACTTTCAGAAAGAGGAATAATTTGGTATAGTCAGGCATGAAAATTTTGACCATGAAACTTTTCCTATCTTAATGTCATGTCCAAAAGGACATTTAAAAAGAAAATGTTTTAATAATGGTAATATATAGATCAGTTTCACAATTGACAGATAATTTCAAAGCAAAATAGCTATATTTATGAACTAACTTTTTTTTTTTTTTTTGCGGTACGCGGGCCTCTCACTGCTGTGGCCTCTCCCGTTGCAGAGCACAGGCTCCGGATGTGCAGGCTCAGCGGCCATGGCTCACAGGCCCAGCCGCTCCGCAGCATGTGGGATCTTCCCGGACCGGGGCACGAACCCGTGTCCCCTGCATCGGCAGGCAGAATCTCAACCACTGTGCCACCAGGGAAGCCCTGAACTAACATTTTGAAATGTCAAGTATGGTTTAATAAATAACCCTGATTTCACATATCTTATATCCCCAATACTTTTATAACAATTTGCAGTAGATAAAACAGATATTGTTAGTAATTATAGAAATTAGGTCAGCAAGATTTAAAGTTTGGCCAAGTGTATACTACTACTAAAGGTCATGGCTGGGTTTAGAAACAAGAACTTTCTGATTTCTATTTCAGGGCTCATTTCTTATATTACTATTGTTGCTCTATGCAATTAAATGATAGAAGTTTCAAGAGCAGCACTCTACATCCAAGGAAGGAGACTGAAGTTCAAATGTAACCCATTTTCATAACAAATGAGCCTTTTCTATTAGTGTCTCCATTTTACAAGCATAATTCTACCTCAGAGTCCTAAGCCAATGGATTGGCCCCTGAGATAGCTTACATTACATACCTGCCAAGCATAATACCTAACTAACCCTCTGCGAAAAGTAACTCCTCTTAGAATATGAGATCTATTGTCCTCAAACATCCATGAAAGAAAAAAGAAGCCCTTTTTCCTATTGTCTCAGTGATTTTGAAGACACAGATCAGAACCATACATCATATGAAGCCTGCCTCCAAAGCAGCCCAACACTGGAGTTCATGGGCATTAATACTCCATTTGTTTCCAAATACGGAACATTTAACAGTGTGGTGGGATGGTGTACATATGTACACAAACCTGTGGCAGCAGATCAACTATGCACAGCTGGTCTGGTCTAATTTTAGAGCTCTGGAGTCTCATGCATGGCCTTCTAGAAAAATTCCCCATATCGGGATACAATGTGAGTGGAAAAAAAACAACAACAGCATGTGATACAGTGTTTTAACTTCTAAAAAAAATTGTAAACTATAGCCATGAATATATGAACTGAGAGGGATTCACTATGGAATAGCATTCTGGACAGGTTAGATTTTTCCTCTCCTTTCCCCATTTTAAATTGCTTTGTCCTTAGGGAATAAATAATTCTGTAGCAGAAACTTCACTGATCATTCTATAACCAAAGGAATCTTTTATTTTCTTTGCTATTAAGTCATATCACAAGGTCAAGCCAACCTACTTTAGCTTCATTTCTTTAGGTTTTCTAACTAAGTTTCCCTAAACAAGGGATCTATGTTATACACTTAGGTTGTCATATATATTTTGAAATTGTGAACAACGCTGTTAATATTTCAAATAGGTAGTTTAGTAATACAGGAATTTATGCTGACATTAAAAGCCATCCTGAATTGCTGCTTGGGATATTTTAAGAATCTCTCTATTACTAACATGACAAATGATGACTTTAATGGCATCATAAACCAGAAATATGAAAGCATTATTAAAAAACCGCTTCATAAAAGAGTTATCAAGTAACTATCAGTTAAGTTGTTTAGACATGATGAAATTTCAGTCTTAACACACTGGACCACTTCAGATACACTGAACTAGCAATACTATAAAATGTGGAGGTAATGAATATTATTGCTTCAGAAATTGTCTTTGCTAATCTTACTCTGAATAAATTGTGTTGGTTAGGGAAATCCTTATACCTCATGAGACCAATTCACATTTAAAAGCTATTTTATTATTATGAAGCATTTGTTCAATCCATTGCCCAGATGTATAGTTCACTTACTTTGGCTTAAATATTGAAATAGTGCACTTATATTCTCCTATATTTTAAAGATATGGGGCTCTGCCCTAAAGGGCATCATTTCATTAATTATTCAAGCTCTATGTGGTGGTTAAACATTTATGTCCCGTACACATTTTATCTTCTACCCTTTTTTCCCCTTATAATTAATGGGTCTATAAGACACTTTGGTGTGATATGAGCTGATTTTTTAAGTTCTAGTAGGATATATTTTATTGCAATAGCCTTCATCTTTGCAGAAATATAGCAACAAATCTGTGCAAATGTACAAGTGAAAATGAAATGTCTTTAGAAATCCCATGCTATCTACGCGTGGGTTTACTTAAGAGAAGGATTCTCATTGTTCTCTCAAAAGCCACTTGTTTGCACATATATGTCAAGAAAATAGACCGAGACATTCATGTGATCACAAGGATGATCAGATATTCTGGATCTTCAAATTATGAAATTGTATTATTACATTATTGACTTTTGCAAAAATACCACTTGGTATTCTAAATAGGTTTATTCTATAACATTTTCACATCTACATTCTTGAGAGAAAACCCACGGGAAAATAGAATATTATAAGTAATGAATCATGTGTAACATAGAATGAGCATACAAAGATTGTGATAGAGACAGACAACGTTTCCATGGCCCTAGTGGGATGTGACCCAAAGCAGGCATTGAAGTTATAGCAATGATAGGGTCCTCTCTAGCAGCAGTTGTCAAATTTGATCATGCATCAGAATCACCTGGTGGGCTTACTAAAACACACATTTCTGGGCCTACCCTCAGAGTTTCTGATTCAGTAGGTCTGGGGTAGAACGTAAGAGTTTGCATTTCCAAGTTCCCGGGTGATGTTGATGCTGCTAGTCTGGGGACCACAGTTTGATAATCACCTCTTTATAGGTTCTGTATGAATATATTATCAGAATTATGTCAATTTTGTTTTCTGCTAATGATTTCAATAGAGTATAGGAAAATTGATAATTACTAAGACTCAGTTACTAAACTTGAAATTCAGAGGCTGATTTGATGTCCGTGCACAACTATAAGGCACATGTAATCATCAGTGAGCAGCCTTTGGTTTGTTCTTAGCCCACCTATAAAGCAGCACTCAGTACTTCATTGTATCCTCAGAAAAGCAACTCAACTCTACCCTAATTAAACAATGTAGATTTTTATAAAACAACATTTGTCATACTTTCTGATTACAAAGTTAATGCATTTTCACTGGAGAGAATTTAAGCAGAAAAGAATAAATATGAAAATAAATGCAGCCATATTATCAATATCCAGAGATAATCACTGATAATTTGTTGTGGCAATGGAGGTAGATTCCACTTAACATTTAATGGAGAAGTAGAAAAGAGAATTTAACTTAACACCTTCAAACAAAAATTCCTATTTGGCAATAACCATTGATCCCAATCATTGCTTCCCATTTTGTCTGCCAGGTTGATCTTCCCCTCTTTCAGTTCTTCTCTAAACTGTTCCCCACCCAAACAGACTCAAGAAGCTTTCCTCTGCCTCTCTGTATTTCCCTTTCTTTCTCTTATGCAAAGCAATTCTCCTCTGTCCCTGACTTTCAAGTCCTGAACTCTCATACCCATGACATCTTCCTGAAAAGGACTCTTCAGTTACAAGGATCTGCTCTCTTAGAAATAGTGGGGATTATAAATAGATCTTTTAGTTTCTGCTGCAAATAACATTCTTTTTAGTCATATAATTATCCATTTGTGTGTACAGTGAAAATCTAGAATCTTGAAAAGTTCAGGTGTTGTATTATTACTTTTTTTTATTGCTGCGTAATGTGTTACCACAAAATTAACAGACTAAACTGCACAATTTGATCATCTCACAGTTTCTTTAGGTTAGATCTGGACACAGTCTGGCTGGATTCTCTGCTCAGGGTCTCTACAGGTGTTATGTGTGGAATCATATCCTCTAAAGACATATGTTGAAATCCTATTACCTGGTACCTGTGTATGCATTTCTTATTTGGAAATAGGGTCTTTGCAGATGTAATCAAGTTAAGATGAGGTCATTAGGATGGGCCCTAAACCGACATGACTGATGTCCTTATAAGAAAGGGAAAATGCCATATTAAGACAGAAACACACAGAGAGAATGACATGTAATGACAGAAGCAGAACTTGGAGTGATATAGCTGCAAGCCAAGGAATGCCAAGGGTCAATAGCTACCACCAGAGGGTACGAAGAAACAGGGCAGGATTTTATCCAGACTCTTAGAAGGAGCATGGCCCTGATGACACCTTGATTTCAAACTCTTATCCTCTAGAACTGTAAGAGAATACACTCTGTTTGTTTTAGCCACACAGTTGGGGGTACTTTACTTTAGCAGCCCTAGGAAACGAATTCAGCAGGCTAAAATCAAGGTGTTGGTGGACCTATGGTTCTCATCTAGAGTTCAGAGTTCTCTTCCATGATCCTCTTCCAAGAACTGGCAGAATTCAGTTCCTTGCAGCCATAAGGACTGAGATCTCTGTTGTCTTGCTGGCCATCACCTGAGCTCCTAGATGGCTCTAGCAGTTCCTTGTCACTTGATCACCATGGGCAGTTGAAACCATGTTATGTTGGATTTCTTTCAGGCCTGCCTGAGCACAAATTCTTGTTTTCCTCTTCTTCCCACAGCCAGAGAAAACTCTGCTTTTAAAGGGCTCCTGTGTTTAGGCCAGGCTGGTCTACCTGAACAGGATAATCTCTTTATTATAAGATCAACTGATTTTAGACCTTAATTATAGCTACAAAATGCCTTCAGAGAAGTACCTAGATTAGCAATTGAATCAATACCTGGGAGAAAGCATGCTTACCTCTGGGGCTGAGAGTCTTGGTGGGAAAGGCCAGCTTAGAAATCTTTCTACTATAGGTGCATTCTGATTTATCAGTGTTTCTCATATATACTGAAAGAGGTAACTGGACATTACTCAAATAGTCATTTTATTTTAGTTCTCCACATCCACAGTGGAAATTGTGTCTGGTGTGAATAAATGTAACCCATTTAATAAAAAGAATCACCCTAGCTATATTCCAATGAGCATGAAATAAATGGTCTTTATTTTTCTATAGGGATTTACTGTACGATATTAATTAGTAATCAAATTATAACTTAGTTTCCCCATGTGAATAAAGCAGATACTTTTGAGGCACGGGCTAGTTAAGCCCTGACTCACCTTTTCTATTATAACTGGTTTATGTTACATAAGCTTTTGTTATATGCTGGGATATTATAATATGTATAAAGTTTTATCTCTGGAATTGTGACTATAACAATGTAGTGTATGCTCTCTTAATTAACTTCCAGGTAACTAATCTACTGGATTGAGCAATGCTTTCTCATCCTCCTGTGATATATAGATTATGGCCTATGACTCACTGAGTTCTTGCATCTTGTAGGCACTTTCTAGGACATCTCCATACATCTAAAGTTTAATTGTATGCTTACCAAGAGCCAGTGGTTTAGCCTCACTCTTTTTCAGTGGTTGTACTTATTGTTGTGCTCATATTATTTAATTTACTATTTCATAAATGGATCAAATAGAGGTGTAGAGAGAAAGAGAGTTGCTTCTTTGAAAACAGGTGACTATTTTGGAAAGACTTGATAAAGGTAAGTTGCTAAAAATGCAGTTAATTTAACTGTGGATGAAACAAGTATAAAATAGTTGAGAAAAAAATCTTACAAATCTAGAATTGTTTACTCATATTGCTTTACAAGCAAAGACAGTGTTCAAAATATTTAACCAGCGGGGCATTAGTAATAATCATTTAGAATAGTTCTACTTATTATAAAGGCTGTTCACAGCTTTTGAATACTCATTCCCCTTCAAAAAAAGCTGATCCCAGGGGCTTCCCTGGTGGCGCAGTGGTTGAGAGTCCGCCTGCCAATGCAGGGGACATGGGTTCGTGCCCCTGTCCGGGAGGATCCCACATGCCGCGGAGCGGCTGGGCCCGTGAGCCATGGCCGCTGAGCCTGCGCGTCCGGAGCCTGTGCTGCGCAACGGGAGAGGCCACAGCAGTGAGAGGCCCGCGTACCACAAAAAAAAAAAAAAAAGCTGATCCTGAAAGTCATGGAAGATATATTGTGGGTGGGCCCTTATTATAAAAGAAGAAGAAAGAAGCTTTGGCACTTCATCAAAAGGGTGGCAATCACATGTACATTTTTTATGTTTTAAGTTGAAATGTTTAAGATATTTGGGTATATATGAACTACTTTTATGAGTCCTTAGTTTAAGCAACTTTCTAATTATACCTAGACTAGCCCTAATTTTCCTAGTAAGAGTGTTCTTTTCTGTGTTGTTGTTCTAGTTTATCCCATTTTTACCATAGGAATGAGATATTTTATAAAGAAATATGTATTTCAAGAAAAAAGTGATGTGATAAAAAATTGGTCAGTATTTTCAGGCCAGTTTCTCTAATAGGCCCTTAGATTTCCTATGAAGTGGGACAGAAATAAAAGGGAGGGGTTGGACCTCTGTCTCACTTGAAATTAAGGCTTAGTTAGCTGAGCTTTGGTAATGAGTGTGGAGGAATAATCTTGATGCTGATTTCCCTCTCTGCCATATCCTTTGTCT
The DNA here is from genome assembly GCF_003031525.2 of Neophocaena asiaeorientalis asiaeorientalis. NCBI lineage: Eukaryota > Metazoa > Chordata > Mammalia > Artiodactyla > Phocoenidae > Neophocaena > Neophocaena asiaeorientalis. Next base: position 6,252,365 of record NW_020172625.1, read on the forward strand.
CTCTCATTGTTGCCTAATTCATTTGAAGTTGTTTACTTCAGGTACTGACAGACTGCAGAGACTGATGGCAACAGTTTAAAATTCTCTCTTATCTATTTGAAATTTCTTGTTAGCATTCCTACCTGGTTTCTATCGGTGTATGAAAACAAAAAGGAATCAGATACAAACAGAGCATTAAACAGTGCCTTCTGCCTCCCAGGTTCGTTTAATATCCCCCATACACCGGAGTTAATAATTCACACTCTGCAGAACCCCAGCACGTCTCTATTAGACTTGATGTCCTCTATTAATGTGAGCACACATCCAGTACAGAGCCATGATGTTGAGGATAGTAGGAAGGGCAGGGGCATGTGCTAAAAGTACCCCTCTAGACAAGTTTGCCCATTCAAAACAGGTCTCAATAAAGCTAAATTCTATTAAATAGTATTTGGCTTAAACGTGCCTAACTATAGAATTCCAACAAAACTGGAGAATTGCAGAGCCCACCGTTCTTTTCTTGCATAAACAATTCTCCCTTTCCAGAGGGAATGGAAGCAAATCTTTTTTTCTACTCTCATCACTCCTCAGCTTGCCATTAACAAAGGAGCTGACACTATATATTGTAAAAGGAATAGTATACAAATGGGAGTAATCGGCTTGGGGCCTATAGGTCAGGCAAGAGGCAATCTGATGTTTTATTTAAATGTTTTTATAAAAGGAGTGTAAGAAGAACCTGGAGAGTGTAATGTATTATAGAGTTTGAAGTGGTAAAGTAAGGAAAAAGAAGGCCATATCCAAGAGATAGCCCAGAGCTTTTTAAAAAATCTCTCATTTTCTATTTCTGATTTTTGATATATTTTATAATCACCATCAAAGCTAGTCTTGAGAACTGTATGTCTAGAAAAATAGGTAAGCCTCTATAAATATGTTTCAGCTATATTTCTAGATGTAAAAACTGTTACACAAACCAAAATTTCATGTATGTACACAGTCAGGTTAATTATCTGGGTTGTTCATGTATAAATTTGTCCTCACAAAGGGAAAAGTAATATAGAATTCATGACAACAGTTATCAGAATTATTTTTAAGGGGCTTTCAACAAATTATCAGCCCTCATGGTATAGCCAGTTTTCCTAATTATTAGGTGAAATTTGCTCACAAAAAAATTTTGTGCGTATCATACAACCCTAAGAATTGTGGACATACGTTAAAATAACTGTAACTTGGAACCATGATTCACAAGAAAACATGAAATCTCATTAAGGAAAGTAAAAGGAAAAAAGAAAAGAGCATTCTTTGTCAAAACTATATCTTAGCTGAGAGAACAACATGGGGAAACCAAACCAAATTGGATAAAATAAGTTTTATCTGTGGAAATCAGGAAATCCATTACAGGGCTAGAGAATAGGGTTTATTAAATGATCTTTAAAATTGTAAATTTTTAAGCTCAATTTTCCTGACATTGAATAAAGGAGGGGATGGAAGAGAATATAGAAAAGATCACTTTTGGTAACAGTGGCTGTCAACCTAATGATTTCAGCAGGATGTCAAATATGGTAAACATAACTGTATTAAAACATTCCCCTCTTCCCACCCAGATTCTTTGTGTAATGCATATTTTGGATTTCAGATACTGATAGTGTGGCATAACCCAGGACTGAAAAGGAAATACCCATTTTCATGTATCTCATATGCTGGAAAACGGTAGACAGTTAAGAGAACAAACTCAATATGTGATCAGCAGTAAATTGTATTACTTGTTAGCTTCCTTAGAGAGAATAGTTAGAAAAGTGTGAAGTTAAGTTTTGGTGTTATTGCCTTTGTGGGAAAATTAGTAGTGACAATTACTATTATTTGTATTACAAATGACAATCTCTTGTTAAGCAAAGTAATTAATCATGACCATGGCCCTTAACACAAATCATGATTTAATCAACTAAATGTATTTTATGTTTACCAATCTACTTAACAGTGAAGTGATTGTTAATATTTATTTGGGAGCTTACTGTTTGCCAAGCATCTTCTATTGCTATATATGTATTAACTTACTTAATTCATAAAAAATCACCCCCATTTTACAGATGAAGAAAATGAGGCCTTGAAAGATGAAAGATGAAGTACATTTCCCAGCTAGTAAAGGGTGAAAACAAAAGCTGAGCCCTGGTAGTCCCACTGTAGAGCTCAATTATCATTCTAGAGCTCATATAACCAGTGCTTTTATTCTGGTTTTTGAAATATATGATAGCTGAAATATTATCATAAATTTGTGACATTATGGAATTAACCTAAAACAGAAATGTGAAACTGTAAAATGAATCTTGTATTCATTTGTTTAATCATTCATTTTTTTGTTCCAACCAAAAAAGCAGTTTGTGTTTCATACTAGGTGCTGGGAATATAAAGATGATTAAGACGTGATCCCTTCTCTTAGAAAAGTTCTTGTATTAATGGAGAAAATAGGATCAAAATGAATACTTGCCACATAAATATATGTTTTAGTGTGATGCTGGGTATATTCACAGAATTCTTGAAAATACAACTCTGGATACCTATTCCATTCTGAGGGGCTAGGAAGGGAAAGATATTAGAAAAATGTTTCTCAGGGTAAGTGATGCTTGAGTCAAATTTTAAAGGATGCGATGTGAAGGGATGGTATTGTGGGAGTGGTTGATTTGGATTAGATGTCACTTTTTAGGAAATGGGGAGCTGGTGGTGTTGGCTTTCTTAGGGGAAGGTAACATTATTAAAGAGAAGAGAATCTCGGGCTTCCCTGATGGCTCAGTGGTTGAGAATCCGCCTGCCACTGCAGGGGACATGGGTTCGAGCCCTTGTCCAGGAAGATCCTACATGCCTCAGAGCAGCTAAGCCCATGCACCACAACTACGGAGTCTGTGCTCTAGAGCCCTCAAGCCCCAACTACTGAGCCTGTGTGCCACAACTACTGAAGCCCACGTGCCTAGAGCCTATGCTCTGCAACAACAGAAGCCACCGCAGTGAGAAGCCTGTGCAACGCAATGAAGTAGCCCCTGCTCGCCGCAACTAGAGAAAGCCTGCATGCAGCAATGAAGATTCAACACAGCCAAAAATAAACAAACAAACAAATAAATACATTTAAATAAATAAAGAGAATAAAATCTCAACTTAAGTCCATAGAATGGGGCAAAATAAGCCTATGCTATTTAGTGGAAATCAGGTGAATTAATAACAGTGCTACCCTTCTTCAATAAATAATTACACAGTGATGAAAAATTTATACAGTGAGTAAATAGTGGGCACTTTTGGTATTTTGAACTTCAGGTTAAAGTAATTCATTCAGCATAATGGAAAGACAATACAGTAAGTCCCCTACACACGAACCTTCAAGTTGCAAACTTTCAAAGCTGCAAACTTGCGTTCACACGTCCAATCACATAAGTTAGTTTATGCATGTGGCGTACATTGTCACGTGTGTGCATCCTCTACAAGTGGTTGTGCTTTTGTGTACTTTACAGTACTGTATAGAGTATAGTATTACAGTATCTTTATGTCAAGCACAGGATGTCCAGAAGCAAGCGTAAGAGCACCAGTGATGTAGCTGGTACTGCTAAGAAACACCAGTTGTTGTACCATACTACTGTACTTTTCAAGGTACTGTGCAGTAAGATTACAAATTTTTTCTTTGTTTTTTATGTATTATTTGTATGAAAAGTATTATAAACCTATTACAGTACAGTACTATATAGCCAACTGTGTTAGTTGGGTACCTAGGCTAACTTCGTTGGACTTAACAAACAAATTGGACTTACAAATGTGCTCTGTGAACGGAACTCGTTCATATGTAGAGGGCTTATTGTAATCAATTTTTAGTTCGAATCATGACTCTATCACTAATTACTGAACTTGGGCAATTTTTTCCTTCATGAGCATCAGTGTATGCATTTATAATATGGAAAAACATGATGACTTTCTGTGTAATTTTAAGATTTTTGAGGAACTTATAGATAAGGGATGAGTTATATACTTGGCACATAATAGGTACTCAGAAACTGATAGTTATTGTCATTAATTTGTTAAATATTTGTTTAACATATACTGTAAGAGTCATGTTTGGTGTTTGCTCTGTGGAATATAAACAATAGCATGCTGGAACTGTATTATACGTGGTCTCAGGCCTAACTGTTAAAACTTCAAAAGTGAGTTGTTAAACACAACCATCTTGGACATCAGTCATGAGGGGAGGACTTATATCATGGAAATTGTGCGTACTACCATTCAGGGCTTTCTTTCCCCAGAGAGCTGGTTGATAATGCCTGAGCTGAATTTTTTTCTTTTAACATCTTTATTGTAGTATAATTGCTTTACAATGTTGTGTTAGTTTCTGCTCTATAACACAGTGGATTAACTATATGTATACGTATACCCCCATATCCCCTCCCTCTTGTGTCTCCCTCCCACCCTCCTTATCCCACCCCTCTAGGTGGTTGCAAAACACCAAGCTGATCTCCCTGTGCCATGCAGCTGCTTCCCACCAGCTATCCATTTTACATTTGGTAGTGTATGTATGTATGTCAGTGTTACTCTCTCACGTCGTCCCAGCTCACACTTCCCCCTCCCCGTGTCCTCAAGTCCATTCTTTATGTGTGTCTCTTTATTCCTGGCCTGCCCCTAGGTTCATCAGAACCATTTTTTTTTTTTTAGATTCCATATATATATGTTAGCAAATGGTATTTGTTTTTCTCTTTCTGACTTCATTCTGTGTGACCGACTCTAGGTCCATCCACGTCACTACTAATAACTCAATTTTGTCTCTTATGGCTAAGTAATATTCCATTGTATATATGTGCCACATCTTCTTTATCCATTCCTCTGTCGATGGACACTTAGGTTGCTTCCATGTCCTGGCATTGTAAATAGTGCTGCAATGAACATTGGGGTGCATGTGGCTTTGTGAATTATGGTTTTCTTTGGGTATATGCCCAGTAGTGGGATTGCTGGTTCATATGGTAATTCTGTTTTTAGGTTTTTAAGGAACCTCCATACTGTTCTCCATAGTGGCTGTATGAATTTACATTCCCACCAAAAGTGCAAGAGCGTTGCCTTTTCCCCACACCGTCTCCAGCACTTGTTGTTTGTAAATTTTCTGATGATGCCCATTCTAACTGGTGTGAGGTGATACCTCATTGTAGTTTTGATTTGCATTTCTCTAATAATTAGTGATGTTGAGCAGGTTTTCATGTGCCTCTTGACCATCTGTATGTCTTTTTTTTTTTTTTACATCTTTATTGGAGTATAATTGCTTTACAATGGTGTGTTAGTTTCTGCTTTATAACAAAGTAAATCAGTTATACATATACATATGTTCCCATATCTCTTCCCTCTTGCGTCCCCTTCCCTCCCCCCCTCCCTATCCCAACCCCTGAGGCGGTCACAAAGCACCGAGCTGATATCCCTGTGCTATGCGGCTGCTTCCCAGTAGCTATCCACCTTAGAGAAATGTCTGTTTAGGACTTCTGCCCATTTTTTGATTGAGTTGTTTCTTTTTTTAATATTGAGCTGCATGAGCTGTTTATATATTTTGGAGATAAATCCTTTGTCCATTGATTCATTTGTAAATATTTTCTCTGATTCTGAGGGTTGTCCTTTCATCTTGTTTATGGTTTCCTTTGCTGTGCAAAAGCTTTTAAGTTTCATTAGGTCCCATTTGATTATTTTTGTTTTTCTTCCCATTATTCTAGGAGGTAGATCAAAAAAGATCTTGCTGTGATTTATGTCAAAGAGAGTTCTTCCTATATTTCCTCTAAGAGTTTTACAATGTCTGGTCTTACATTTAGGTCTCTAATCCATTTTGAGTTTATTACTGTGTATGGTGTTAGGGAGTTTTCTAATTTCATTCTTCTACATGTAGCTTTCCAGTTTTCCCAGCATCACTTATTGAAGAGACTGTCTTTTCTCCATTGTATATCCTTGCCTCCTTTGTCACAAATTAGTTGACCGTAGATGCATGGGTTTATCTCTGGGCTTTCTATCCTGTTCCATTGATCTGTATTTCTGTTTTTGTGCCAGTACCATATTGTCTTGATTACTGTCACTTTGTAGTATAGTCTGAAGTCAGGGAATCTTATTCCTCCAGCTCTGTTTTTTTCCCTCAAGACTATTTTGGCTATTCGGACTCTCTTGTGTCTCCATACAAATTTTAAGATTTTTTTGTTCTAGTTCTGTAAAAAATGCCATTGGTAATTTGATAGGGATTGTATTGAATCTGTAGATTGCTTTGGGTAGTATAGTCATTTTCACAATATTGATTCTTCCAATCCAAGAACATGGTATATCTCTCCATCTGTTGGTATCATCTTTTATTTCTTTCAACAGTCTCTTATAGTTTTCTGCATACAGGTCTTTTGTCTCCCTAAGTAGGTTTATTCCTAGGTATTTTATTCTTTTTGTTGCAGTGGTAAATGGGAGTGTTTCCTTAATTTCTCTTTCAGATTTATCATCATTAGTGTATAGGAATACAAGAGATTTCTGTGCATTAATTTTGTATCCTGCAACTTTACCAGATTCATTGATTAGCTCTAGTAGTTTTCTGGTGGCATCTTTAGGATTCTCTATGTATAGTATCATGTCATCTGCAAAGAGTGACAGTTTTACTTCTTCTTTTCCAATTTGTATTCATTTCATTTATTTTTTTTTTCTCTGATTGCTGTGGCCAGGACTTCCAAAACTATGTAGATTAATAGTGGTGAGAGTGGACATCTTGTCTTGTTCCTGACCTTAGAGGAAATGTTTTCAGTTTTTCACCATTGACAATGATGTTTCCTGTGGGTTTGTTTTATATGGCCTTTATTATGTTGAGTTAGGTTCTTTCTATGCCCTTTTTCTGGAGGGTTTTTATTATAAATGGGTGTTGAATTTTGTCAAAAGCTTTTTCTGCACCTATTGAGATGATCATATCGTTTTTATTCTTCAGTTTGTTAATATGGTGTATCACATTGATGGATTTGCGTATATTGAAGAATCCTTGCATCTCTTGGATAAATCCTGCTTGATCATGGTGTATGATCCTTTTAATGTGTTGTTGGATTCTGTTTGCTAGTATTTTGTTGAGGATTTTTGTATCTATATTCATCAGTGATATTGGTCTGTAATTTTCTTTTTTTGTAGTATCTTTGTCTGGTTTTGGTATCAGGGCAGTGGTGGCCTCATAGAATGAGTTTGGGAGTGTTCCTTCCTCTGCAGTTTTTTGGAAGAGTTTGAGAAGGATGGGTGTTAGCTCTTCTCTAAATGGTTGAAAGAATTCACCTGTGAAGCCGTCTGTTCCTGGAGTTTTGTTTGTTCGAAGATTTTGTTTTTTTTGCGCTACGTGGGCCTCTCACTGTTGTGGCCTCTCCCATTGCGGAACACAGGCTCCGGATGTGCAGGCTCAGTGGCCATGGCTCACGGGCCCAGCCGCTCCGCGGCATGTGGGATCTTCCCAGACTGGGGCACGAACCTGTGTCCCCTGCATTGGCAGGCGGACTCTCAACCACTGCACCACCAGCGAAGCACTGTTGGAAGATTTTTAATCACAGTTTCAATTGCATTACTTTTGATTGGTCTGATCGTATTTTCTGTTTCTTCCTGGTTCAGTCTTGGAAGGTTATACCTTTCTAAGAATTTGTCCAGTTCTTCCAGGTTTTCCATTTTGTTGGCGTAGAGTTGTTTGTAGTAGTCTCTTAGGATGCTTTGTATTTCTGCGGTGTCTGTTGTAACTTCTCCTTTTTCATTTCTAACTTTATTGATTTGAGTCCTTTCCCTCTTTTTCTTGATGAGTCTGGCTAATGGTTTATCAATTTTGTTTCTCTTCTCAAAGAACCAGCTTTTAGTTTTATTGATCTTTGCTATTGTTTTCTTTGTTCCTATTTCATTTATTTCTGCTCTTATCTTTATGATTTCTTTCCTTCTGCTAACTTTAGGTTTTGTTTATTCTTCTTTCTCTAGTTACTTTAGGTGTAAAGTTAGATTGTTTATTTGAGATTTTTCTTGTGGCTTGAGGTAGGCTTCTATAGCTTTAAACTTCCCTCTTAGAACTGCTTTTGGTGCATCCCATAGGTTTTGGATCGTCGTGTTTTCATTAGCATTTGTCTCTAGGTATTTTTCATTTCCTCTCTGATTTATTCAGTGATCTCTTGGTTATTTACTAATGTATTGTTTAGCCTTCATATGTTTGTGTCTTTTTACTTTTTTTCCCCTGTAATTGATTTCTAATCTCCTAACGTTGTGGTCACAAAGGATTCTTGATGTGATTTCAGTTTTCCTCAGTTTACTGAGGCTTGATTTGTGACCCAAGATATAATCTCTCCTGGAGAATGTTCCATGAGCACTTGTGTATAAAGTGGAATTTGCTGGTTTGGGATGGAATGTCCTATAAATATCAATTAAATCTACCTGGTCTAATGTGTTATTTAAAGCTTGTGTTTCCTTATTAATTTTCTGTTTGGATGATCTGTCCATTGGTGTAAGTGTGGTGTTAAAGTCCCCCACTATTATTGTGTTACTGTCGATTTCCTCTTTTATAGCTGTTAGCAGTTGCCTTATGTATTTAGGTGCTCCTATGTTGGGTGCATATATGTTTATAATGGTTATATCTTTTTCCTGGATTGATGCCTTGATCATTATGTAGTGTCCTTCCTTGTCTCTTGTAACATTATTTTAAAGTCTATTTTATCTGATGTGAGTATTGCTACTCCAGCTTTGTTTTGATTTCTATTTGCATGGAATATCTTTTTCCAACCCCTCAGTTTCAGTCTGAATGTGTCCCTGGGTCTGAAGTGGGTCTCTTGTTCACAGCATATATATGGGTCTTGTTTTTGTATCCATTCAGCAAGCCTGTGTCTTTTGCCTGGAGCATTTAATCCATTCACGTTTAAGATAATTATCAATAGGTATGTTCCTGGTACCCTTTTCTTAATTGTTATGCATTTGTTTTTGTAGGTCCTCTTCTTCTCTTTTATATCCCACTTAGAGAAGCTCCTTTAGCAGTTGTTGTAAAGCTGGTTTGGTGGTGCTGAATTCTCTTAGCTTTTGCTTTCCTGTAAAGTTTTTGATTTCTCCATCGAAACTGAATGAGATCCTTGCTGGGTAGAGTAATCTTGGTTGTAGGTTCTTCCCTTTTATCACTTTAAGTATATTATCCCACTGCCTTCTGGCTTGTAGAGTTTCTGCTGAGAAATCAGCTGTTAACATTATGAAAGTTCCCTTGTATGTTAGGGGAACTCTGTTATTTGTTATAAATCTGTTATTTGTTGTATGTTATTTGTCGTTTATCCCTTGCTGCTTTCAATAATTTTTCTTGGTCTTTAGTTTTTACCAATTTGATTACTGTGTGTCTCAGCGTGTTTCTCCTTGGGTTTATCTTGTATGGGACTCTGCACTTCCTGGACTTGGGTGGCTATTTCTTTTCCCATGTTAGGGAAGTTTTCAACTATAATCTCTTCAAATATTTTCTCGGGGCCTTTCTCTCCCTCTTCTCCATCTGGGACCCCTATAATGCGAATGTTGTTGCATTTAATGTTGTCCCAGAGTTCTCTTTTTCTGTCTTCGTTTCTTTTCATTCTTTTTTCCTTATTCTGCTCCACAACACTGAATTCCACCATTCTGTCTTCCAGTTCACTTATCCGTTCTTCTGCCTCAGTTATTCTGCTATTGATTCCTTCTAGTGTATTTTTCATTTCAGTTATTTTGTTGTTCATCTCTGTTTGTTTTTCTTTCATTCTTCTAGATCTTTGTTAAATATTTCTTGCATCTTATCGACCTTTTTCTCCATTCTTTTTCCGAGGTCCTCTATCATCTTCACTATCAGTATTCTGAGTTCTTTTCCTGGAAGATTGCCTATCTCTACTTCATTTAGTTGTTTTTCTGGGGTTTTATCTTGTTCCTTCATCTGATACACAGTCCTCTGCCTTTTCATGCTGTCTGTCTTTCTGCAAATGTTGTTTTTATTCCACAGGCTGCAGAATTGTAGTTTTTCTTGCTTATGATGTTCTGCCCTCTCCATGACTCTTTTTGGATTATGGTTTTCTCAGGGTATATGACCAGCAGTGGCATTGCTGGGTCATATGATAGTTCCATTTTTAGTTTTTTAAGGAACCTCCCTACTGTTCTCCATAATGGCAGTATCAGTTTACATTCCCACCAACAGTGCAAGAGGGTTCCCTTTTCTCCACACCCTCTCCAGCATTTATTGTTTGTAGATTTTGTGATAATGGCCATTCTGACTGGTGTGAGGTGACACTTCATTGTAGCTTTAATTTGCATTTCTTTATTGATTAGTGTTGTTGAGCATCCTATCATGTGTTTGTTGGCAATCTGTATATCTTCTCTGGAGAAATGTCTGTTTAGATCTTCTGTCCAGTTTTGGATTGGGTTTTTTTTTGTTATTGAGCTGCATGATCTGCTTACATATTTTAGAGATTAATCTTCTGCATTTTCTTCGTTTGCAAATATTTCTCTCATTCTGAGGGTTGTCTTTTCCTCTTGTCTATGGTTTCCTTTGCTGGGCAAAAGCTTTTAATTTTCATTGAATCCCATTTGTTTATTTTTGTTTTTATTTCCATTTCTCTAGGAGGTGGATCAAAAAGGATCTTGCTGTGATTTATGTCATTGAGTGATCTGCCTATGTTTTCCTCTCAGAGTTTTGTAGTGTGTGGCCTTATATTTATGTCTTTAATCCATTTTGAGTTTATTTTTGTATATGGTGTTAAGAAGTGTTCTAATTTCATTCTTTTACATGTAGGTGTCCATTTTTCCCAGTACCACTTATTGAAGAAGCCATCTTTTCTCCATTATATATCCTTGCCTCCTTTATCAAAAATAAGGTGACATGTGTGTGCACATATCTCTGGGCTTTCTATCCTGTTCAGTTGATCTATATTTCTGTTTTTGTGCCAGAACCATACTGTCTTGATTACTGTAGCTTTGTACTATAGTCTGAAGTTCAGGAGCCTGATTCCTCCAGCTCCGTATTTCTTTCTCAAGATTGCTTTGGCTATTCGGGGTCTTTTGTGTTTCCATACAAATTGTGAAATTTTTTGTTCTAGTTCTGTGAAAAATGCCTTTGGTAGTTTGATAGGGATTGCATTGACTCTGTAGATTGTTTTGGGTAGTATAATCATTTTCGCAGTGTTGATTCTTCCAATCCAAGAACATGATATATCTCTTCTTGTGTTTGTATTATCTTTAATTTCTTTCATCAGTGTCTTATAGTTTTCTGCATACAGGTATTTTGTCTCCTTGGGTAGGTTTATTCCTAGGTATTTTATTCCTTTTGTTGCAATGGTAAATGGGAGTGTTTCCTTAATTTATCTTTCAGATTTTCATCATTAGTGTAGAGGAATGCAAGAGATTTCTGTGCATTAATTTTGTATCCTGCTACTTTACCAAATCTTGATTAGCTCTAGTAGTTTTCTGGTATCATCTTTGGGATTCTCTATGTATAGTATCATGTCATCTGCAAACAGTGACAGCTTTACTTCCTCTATTCCGATATGGATTTCTTTTCTTTCTTTTTCTTCTCTGATTGCTGTGGCTAAAACTTCCAAACCAATGTTGAATAATAGTGGTCAGAGTGGGCACCCTTGTCTTGTTCCTGAGCTTAGTGGAAATGGTTTCAGTTTTTCATATTTGAGGCCGATGTTGGCTGTGAGTTTGTCATATATGGCCTTCATTATGTTGAGGTAAGTTCCCTCAGTGCCTACTTTCTGTAGGGTTTTTATCATAAATGGATGTTGAATTTTCTGGAAAGCTTTTTCTGCATCTATTGAGATGATCATATGGTTTTTATTCTTCAATTTGCTAATATGGTGTATTACATTGATAGATTTGCATATATTGAAGAATCCTTGCATTCCTAGGATAAACCCCACTTGATCATGGTGTGTGATCCTTTTAATGTGCTCTTGGATTCTGCTTGCTAGTATTTTGTTGAGGAATTTTGCGTGTATGTTCATCAGTGATATTGGCCTGTAGTTTTCTTGTGACATGTTTTTCTGGTTTTGGTATCAGGATGATGGTGTCCTTGTAGAATGAGTTTGGGAGTGCTCCTCCCTCTGCTATACTTTGGAAGAGTTTGAGAAGAATAGGTGTTAGCTCTTCTCCAAATGTTTGATAGAATTCACCTCTGAAGCCATCTTGTATTGAGCTTTTGTTTGTTGGAAGATTTTTAATCACTGTTTCAATTTTAGTGCTCGTTATTGGTCTGTGTATATTTTGTATTTCTTCTTGGTTCAGTCTCGGAAGGTTGTGCATTTCTAAGAATTTGTCCATGTCTTCCAAGTTGTCCATTTTATTGGCATAGAGTTGCTTGTAGTAAACTCTCATGATCCTTGGTATTTCTGCAGTGTCACTTTTTACTTCTCCTTTTGTATTTCTAATTCTATTGATTTAAGTCTTCTCCCTTTTTTCTTTATGAGTCTGGCTAATGATTTACTAATTTTGTTTATCTCTCAAAGAACCAACTTTTTGTTTTATTGATCTTTGCTATTGTTTCCTTCATTTCTTTTTCATTTATTTCTGATCTCATCTTTATGATTTCTTTCCTTCTGCTAACTTTGAGGGTTTTCTTGTTCCTCTTTCTCTAATTGCTTTAGGTGTAAGGTTAGGTTTTTTATTTGAAATGTTTGTTTCTTAAGTTAGGATTGTATTGCTATAAACTTCCCTGTTAGAACTGCTTTTGCTGCATCCCATAGGTTTTGTGTTGTCGTGTTTTCATTGTCATTTGTTTCTAAGTATTTTTTTGTTTCCTTTTTGGTTTCTTCAGTGATCTCTTGGTTATTAAGCAGTGTATTGTTTAGCCACCATGTGTTTGTATTTTTTACAGTATTTTTCCTGTAATTGATATCTAGTCTCTTAGCATTGTGGTTAGAAAAGATACTTGATAAGATTTCAATTTTCTTCAATTTACCAAGGCTTTAATTGTGACCCAAGATATAATCCATCCTGGAGAATATTCCGTGAGCACTTGAGAAGAAAGTGTATTCTGTTGTTTTTGGATGGAATGTCCTATACATATCAATTAAGTCCATCTTGTTTAATATATAGTTTAAAGCTTGTGTTTCCTTATTTATTTTCAGTTTGGATGATCTGTCTGTTGGTGAAAATGGGGTGTTAAAGTCCCCTACTATGATTGTGTTACTGTTGATTTCCCCTTTTATGGCTGTTAGTATTTGCCTTACGTATTGAGGTGCTCCTGTGTTGGGTGCATAAATATTTACAATTGTTGTATCTTCTTCTTCGATTGATCCCTTGAAAATTATGTAGTGTCTTTTTTTGTCTCTTGTCATAGTATTTGTTTTAAAGTCTATTTTGTCTGATATGAGAATTGGTAGTCCAGCTTTCTTTTGATTTCCATTTGCATGAAATATCTTTTTCCATCCCCTCACTTTCAGTCTGTATGTGTCCCTAGGTCTGAAGTGGGTCTCTTGTAGGCAACATATATATGGGTCTTAGTTTTGTATCCATTCAGACAGTCTGTGTCTTTTGATTGGAGCATTTAACCCATTTACATTTAAGGGAATTATCAATATGTATGTTCCTATTACCATGTTCCTAATTGTTTTGGGTTTGTCATTGTAGGTCTTTTCCTTCTCTTGTGTTTCCTGCCTAGAGACATTCATTTAGCATTTGTTGTCAAGCTGGTTTTGTGGTGCTGAATTCTCTTAGCTTTTGCTTGTTTGTAAATGTTTTAATTTCTCTGTCAAATCTGAATGAGATCCTTGCTGGGTAGAATAATCTTGGTTGTAGGTTTTTCCCTTTCATCACTTTAAATATGTCCTCCCACTCCCTCTGGCTTGCAGAGTTTCTGCTGAAAGATCAGTTAATAACCTTATGGAGATTCCCTTGTATGTTATTTGTTGTTTTTCCCTTGCTCCTTTTAATAATTTTCTTTGTTTTTAAATTTTGATAGTTTGATTCATATGTGTCTTGGCATATTTCTCTTTGGGTTTATCCTGTATGGTACTCTCTCTGCTTCCTGGACTTGATTGGCTGTATCCTTTCCCATGTTAGGGAAGTTTTCGACTATAATCTCCTCAAATATTTTCTCAGACCCTTTCTTTTGCTCTTCTTCTTCTGCTACCCCTATAATTTGAATGTTGGTGCATTTAATATTGTCCCAGAGGCCTCTGAAACTGTCCTCAAATCTTTTCATTATTCTTTGTTTAGTGCGGTCCCATGCAGTTATTTCCACCATTTTCTTTTCCAGCTCACTTATCTGTTCTTCTGCCTCAGTTATTCTACTATTGATTCCTTGTAGAGTATTTTTAATTTCAGTTATTGTGTTGTTCATCATTGTTTGTTTACTCTTTAGTTCTAGATTCTTGTTAAATGTTTCTTGTATTTTCTCCATCCCTTTCTGAGATTTTCATCATCTTTACTATCATTACTCTGAGTTCTTTTTCAGGTAGTTTGCCTATTTTTCATTTACTTGGTCTTGTAGGTTTTTACCCTGCTCTTTCGTCTGTAGCATATTTTTTTTGTCATTTCATTGTTTTTTTTTTTTTTTTGATTGATGGGGCTGTATTCCTGTCTTACTGGTTGTTTGGCCCGAGACCTCCAGCACTGGATAGAGCTGGGTCTAGGTGCTGAGAAGAGGACCTCTGGGAGGCCTCAATCCAAATTGCTATTCCCTGGCATCTGAGTTTCTCTGTTAGTCCAGCGGTTTGGACTCAGAGCTCCCACCATAGGAGCTTGGGCCTGACCTCCAGCCTGGGAACCAAGATCCTGCAAGTTTTGTGGCACGTTAAAAAAAAAAAAAAAAGAGAGAAAAAGAAAGAAAAGAAAGGAGCAGTACAATATCAAAGAATAAAAAACAAAGTAAAATTAGATAAAAAATATATTAGGACAGAAAAAAGGAAAAAAATGAGGGGGGAGCAAGCCAAAAGGAGAGAACAATAACAAAGTATAAAGAATAAAATAAAATTAGAAAAATAAAAGTTTTATTAGGAAAAATAAAAATGTAAAAGAATCAGCAACAATGAATCAACAAGGTAAAACAGAACCCCAATCTAAAAGAGGAAATAAGAAAAAAAAATAAGAGCCTTGGCTATGGGGCCAGAGTTTAGGTGGGGGTGGAACTTAGGCAGGAATGAGGTTTAGGGTGGGGTGGGACCTAGGCACATGGGGGTATAACATTCAGGCATGGGGTGGGGCCTCTGCTTAGGACCTGCATGGAAGGGGAGAGGCAGCACATGGAAAGGAGGCCCTCTGGAATGTGGAGTTCCGGAGTTTGGAGGTAAGACGCTGAGTGAGGGTGTGTGGGTGGGATTTAGGCCCAGCATGTTGGAGGGGCCTCCGAGTGTAGAGGTAGGGCCCTGGGTGGGGTTGTAGGGCTTGGGCTTGGTTTCTGTGTGGCAGGAGGGAGGCTCCGAGGGCAGAGAATTGGGCCCGGGAGCCCAACAGGCTTCCCCAGTGCCTAAGTGGACAGGGAAAGCACAGGCCACGTTCCCTTCCATTCTTTTATGCCCCTCCCCCACTGTCTTCCCCAGGGTCTCCCCCATATCCGCTGGACCCCTAACTATGGGGGGTCCCACTTGGTGTAGGAACTCTTCCCCTCCCCAGCCATCCCTCAGGGGCGCCAGTCCTGTCCCACCTCCACTTATCCTCCTCCTTCACTCCCCCCATGCCCCACGTCCTACCCAGTCACTGGGGGTTCCTTCTGTCCCCTTAGGTGTCTGTTATCCCCCACTGGTGCCTGGTCGGTGCCCTAGTTGTGAAGAGACACGAATTCCCTGTCCTCCTAGTGTGCCATTTTGACTCCGCCCCCTGAGCTGAATTTTAAAGGGTGAAATGTTGAGAGTGGAATTGAGGGAGAAGTAATGTTGATTGCACTTAGATATCATCCAGTTGGACATGAAAACACCACTGGACATAAATACAAATAAAACATATCCCTATGCTTACTTATATACAGATGATATCTTTATTTCTTTGTTGGGTTAATTTTTATCTACTCTCCTTGGCTCAAAACAAACTATCCAGTGTCTCCCTATTTTACACAGATTAAAGTCAACATTTTCAGTGGCCTAGAAGACTCTCAAAATGCATTCCCTTATCACCTCTAAGGTCTCATGTCCTACTACTCTCTATTGATTCTTATACCACTCCAGTCAAACAAATAGGATATTTCCACTTAGGCCCTTTGGCTGGCTTATCCCTCTACTGGAAAACCCTTCCTTCAGGTATGTGCTTTTCTTCCTTTCTCACTTTCTTCAAGTCTTTGCTCAAATGTGACCTATTACAGCTGGCAGATCCTTATCTGTTTGTATAAAAATTGCAACCCCCTCCCTTAGAATTTACAATCCCTTTTCCACTCTCCATTTTTTCATAACATTTATCATCTTCTAACATAATATATGATTTATTTATTTACTTGTGGTGTTTGTCTCCCCCATTAGGATGTAAATACTATGAGGGCAGGAATTTTTATGTTTATTCACTGGCTTACCAGAGACACCTAGAACTACCTATTGTATCCAGTGAATATTTGTTGACTCAATGAATGTTGTCTCTCTCTCTCTCTCTCTTTCTATATATATATATATATATATA
>NW_020172625.1:6268934-6489367 GCF_003031525.2 Neophocaena asiaeorientalis asiaeorientalis
ATATATATATATTTATATACACACACACACACACATACATATATAGTACAGGACAAGAGTTTTGATGGTTAGGATGGCTTTCAAACAAAAGATCTAGAATTGCCCAATCCTGTCCTTTAAATAACCTCCCATCATGGTAGCTATACACAAACATGAGAATGAGAGTACCTAGTATGGTTGAAACTGGTTTAAAGCATATAGATTAACCTCAGACCTCAACCTCCTTTCTCTAAACCCACATCCAAACCCAGGCATTTTACCTTTTGTGGTTGAGCTGTATGGTAGGAACTTGAAGCACAAACAAGCACATACGGAGAGAGAGACAGGGAGAGAGAGAGAGAGAGAGTGCTCTCAGAACTGTGTAGTCAATCTTCAAGATAACCCTATTGATCCCTGCCTCCTAAAATTCATAACCTTGTCTACTTCCTTCCCACATTGTACCAAGCTTGGTTTGTGTGACCAATAAATATAGCAGAAGTGATGGTAAGGCACTTCCAAGATTAAGTTATAAAAGACACTGCAGCTTCCATCTTGGTCGCACTGTATCTTAGATCACTCACTTTGGGGAATCCAGGTGGTGTTGTGTAGGTCTATGGAGAGACCTATATAATGAGGAACTGAGACCTCCTGATGATAGCCACGTGAGGGAGCTTGGACGTGGATACCCCCCAGTGCAGTCAAGCCTTCAGATGACTGAAGCTCTGTCGTACTTCTTGACTGCAACCTCATGAGGGACTCTGAGCCATAAACTTTCACCTGAGCTGCAACCAGACTCTCAGCTCTCAGAATCTGTATGAGATAAATATTTGCTGTTTTAAGCTGTCAACTTTTGGGGAGATTTGTTACATCACAATATACATCTAATGAAGGCACCATCTTCATATCAACAACAAGAAGAGGCAGAAAAAAAGGACCTGCTTAAGTGGTCCAGTGAATGTTATAAATTTTACCATCTCTTCCTATTGGAGAGACTATTAAATGAGGGAATGTAGGCATAGAAGGAGATATTTCTTACCTCCTCCCTCCCTATATATATCAGGCGTGTGAGTGTTAATCTTAACTCATTCCAGGTACTATGGACTATAATATCTTGGGTGTGAATGTCATGCCTCCCATCCTCTTTTTAATATGTTGTGTAGTTTAAACAGTTTTGGTAAGATGAGCTCTTTAAATATCTTTTGAATGAATGAGGAATGAATGAAACTGTCGGTTTCATGTTCAGTTAATCAGTCTTTTGGTTTTATTGAAGACTGAGGAGCTGAGGAGGGTGCATAAAATTAGAGACTTCTTGTTGACATATTACATGTAAAAGGACTGCATTCTTGTAAACGAGAAGGCTAGGCAGTGAAGGTAGAGGTAGTGCCACAGAGTCAACTGCCAATTACCGAAAGTAGGAGAGGGGAGCATAAGCACAGATAATAGAAAATGTCATATAATCTGCCTGGGAAGGTCTTTCGTGCTAGAGTTGCAGCTGAGTCTCAAATTTCAAATACTATGAGAGAGCACTAGAAAACAGTGACTTAAGAGATGTCTAAGGTGAAGTTAATGAGTATGGATGGTTTCATCTACTTTGATGACTTTTTGCCTCTCTCTCTCTCTCTCTCTTTTTTTTTTTTTTTCATCACTGGACAAGAGTGGGCAACAGTGAGATTGCTGGCAATTAAGACAACATATTCCTGACTGAGCAGACACCAGAAATCTCGATGGAAGAGGGAAAAAGTTCTATAGAAAAAAACAAAGTGAAGAAAATTAGGACATTGGACTGGAGAATGTTGCAGATGTCTACCGCCCTTAAGAGTTTACTGATAGTTTACAGTTGATCCCAGTCCCAATAAATTTGATAGCATCCAATTAAATGTGCAGAATTTTTACTTCCATTTTATTCCTCATCTGGGATTTAAATGTCAAGAAGGAATAAAAAGTAAAAATACAAGGATGACAGAGAAATATAGGTTAAGTGGGAAACAGCTGTTGAGTTTCTGTTTGCTAGACCATCTTAGTATTTCATTAGATGTTTTATTGTAGAGGAATTTTCCTTAATTTTATTATTCAAACTTCTTGGATAATAAAATATTTTTATTTAATTTTAAGAAAAATATTCTTAAAATGTTTTTCCTATGTCTGTCAATCAGTTTAAATTGTGCCTCAATATGGAATATGAAGCAACATGAAGATAGAGGAGTTTACACTCTGAACCAAACTGTTCCTCAGATAAGCCACACTCCAGGGTCTGATACCCCATCTACGATAGCCTATATTTTGGTGGCAATAATGTCTGCTGTCTCAGAGCAACAATTCTCATAAGTTGGTATAAAGTTACCCTTTTATGCTGAGTCTTCCAAGTGGTTACCACTCCTTGTGGCAGTCTGTTATGTTTGACAGCAGTGATATGTCCATCTTTTGCAAAGAGCAGTTGTAACCATGTCAAAAACCTAGGATCAGTTTAATGAAGATTCTCCTACCTTGGGCATTTTTTCTCTGCATCCCTGGGTATTGTAATATGGGAGAATTAAATATAGTGTTTATTATTTTCCCTTGAAATGCTGACACCATGCTTATGTAGGCCATTGACCATTATGAAAGGGACCAGAAGGGTGGTCAGGTTTTATCTGAACCCACCAGATAATCTTGCTCCAAGGTCCAGTAGTGCCCAGAGATCATGGTGTTACTGTAACATTGATCATATTATCAGAGAAGAGATAAGGCACACCTCAATCAGTCTAGCATAAGACATTTTACAGATTCTCAAAGACTAGCACCATTTCTTGATTTATCCAAGTTGATAGTTCACTTTTTGGAGTAGACATGACAGGAGAATCGCTGTTATTCTGATGTGGAGCCAGGAAATATAGTGACATTGAGAGTAAAATACAGGCAATAAAGATAGTACATTGTTAACACGGGAAGCCTACAAAAAGAGGAAAGAAAGGCAGTATTAAAGAAAGCATGCATCATACACATTTGTGTAAAGACATGTTGATGTTTGTGCATATGCAAAAATCTACAATTCTTATGAATAGTAACTACATACATGTCATATTCAGTGTCAACTTTAGCAAAACAGACTGAATTTTTTCCTGTTCATTGCATACTTTTGTGTTCATTGGTTGAATGATCATTTGAAAATTTTATGCTTAGCTGAATCATAGGAAGACATGTCACATCTATGAATTTTATAAGCTAGAAGATAGGATATGGCCCATCGTGACATCTAGGAATCTCAGTTTAGTTCTCTTCATGTAAACCCTGAAGTGTTAAAGTTCTCTAGTGTACCTCTAAGGGCAGTCTGTATGGGTCTCTGGGGGTTGGTTGATGATTCAAGAATGGTCAGTGTGTCCAGACTGGTTGATATTTATGAAGTAGACACTATATTGCACCTCTCAGTGTATCCAGAATTGCCACTGTGTCCAGAATGATCACAGTGTTTGGGCAATCAACGTGTTTTTTGACTGTCTTATTAGAGGGTTTAGTATTTCTCAAACAAGTCAGTGTTGTCTAGAGTGAGGGGTAATGTCCACATATGTATCCAGGTTGACCTTAGGATGACTCAGGTTGTGTGGCTGGAGTTCAAACTCTTCCTAAGCTGATATTGGCCGTATCTGTGACTGTTTTTAATGTCTCCTCATGACCTGGATAAAAGTCTTGCTTCTCAAGTTAAGCTTGAGGCCTGAGGGTAGCTATCTTGATACTGGGGCTGTGATGGATGCTGGGGGGAAGGGATGAGACCCATGCGGACTTGTTCTGGGATTTGAGTCCCATTGCCCAGCAACATCAGCTCTGGTCCCTTAAAGGAATTACCTCCACGACAATTTTGAGTTGTCGTAGCAGTAAATAATTTCAGTGCAGAGACACTTGTTACTCAGAACCTGAAGAAGAATCTTGGCCTATATTGATCTAATAAAGTTAGGGGCGTACTCTCTTCCTACCTGGGAAGCCAAAAAGCTCTACAGTGTTTCATCTTTCTTTAACCTCACCAAAGCCACATTTTTTCAGTTCAATTTGGTAGTAAATATTTACAAAAAAAAATTCAGAGTGAAAGGATATGATTTTATGATTCACTAAATCTTTTTATCAACTTTGAGGCAACAGTATCCCTATCAAAACCCTTTTTTTTTTTTTTTTGCGGTACGCTGGCCTCTCACTGTTGTGGCCTCTCCCATTGTGGAGCACAGGCTCCGGACACGCAGGCTCAGCGGCCATGGCTCATGGGCGCAGCTACTCTGTGGCATGTGGGATCTTCCCAGACCGGGGCACGAACCCGTGTCCCCTGCATCGGCAGGCGGACTCTCAACCACTGCGCCACCAGGGAAGCCCTGTTTTTTGAAAAATAAAAATCAGACCCATCATCATAAACATTACCACCTATATGGCTTCAGAGATGCTATCTAGAAATCACTGAAGAAATACATTACTATGTCGTGTAAGTTGGGTCATTTTCTATTGCAGAAGTTTGTCTAAGCTAATGGTTTTTAAATTGTGGCTTGTGAGTTTTAGAAATATTGCAAAAAAACAACTGAGGCTGCTGTAGAGGAGGGAAGTATTATGAGTTAAGTTTTTTACTACATTTGTCTGCATATCCATCCTGACTTCAAACTCCTTTCTTCAGTCAGAACACCTACACTTTTATACAAGACTTTTGTAAGTTTTTATTAAATAAAAGATTCCTGGCTTTAAACACACATTCACATCATAGTTCCATAGGACTTATAAGGATACTGAATCACATGCAAATACTGTGTGTTTTACACACACAGTACAACCACACACGCTTTTGTCACTCTTGTAAAGTGCACACCAGTGCCTGCTAATTAGAGATCTAAGAACTTTATAGGTCTCTATATTTTAACACTCACTACTCTGTGACCAAAAGGAAGCATAACATTTCAAAATATTTGGGAATCGCACATATTTAAAATTACTTTACATTTCTTTACCACAGTATTCTTTCATTTAATTTTAAAATATGCCATGTTTCTTTCCTTTCTTCAATTTTTAAAAATTTTTGGTGGTTAAATAATATCTTAAAACAGAAACTATGGGAATTTAGAGCAAAATTACTATTCCCTTTTCCCATTTCCACTACTTCAATAAAATAAGAGGAATGCTGGTGATTGCAATAATCTGATTGGGAATTTAAATGCAAAGAAAATCAGAAAATTCTAAATTGTGGTTCCCACAGCAGTTATAAAAAGACACTCAACTGACTGCATATTTATATTAAGATATAAAACTTAACAACTTCCCCAGTTATACAAATGCTATATAAAAACAAAGGGGTGGAATTATGGTTGCTATGGGAATCACAACTCTGAACCTACTGACTTTTGGAAGTTTAAATATACTGACATAGAATTTCACACTGAATATTACATAGGTACAGCAACATGCACGGGATTAGAGGCAAACATGTGGCAAATGACATGAAATGCAATAATGAAAGAAAATGTCACTCTAGTGCCTAAATGTCTCCTATTTATGGATCAGTCCCTCTCATTTCGATAATACATTGCCTCTAAAGACAGAGCAAAATATCTCTAGGTTATGCTTTGTGAAGTGATGGTATATAATGCTTATCTTTCCTCTTTAGTGATGGCTTAGCTCCTCTTAAATATAATGGAGAGAGTATGGGCATTGGAAACAAGAGAGAGACTTCAGTATGAATATTAAGTTGGCAACTTACTAGCCAAATAACTTTTTATTCTCTTTTCCAGAAATCAGGGTCATAATTCTTATTTTATAAACTTTTTATGAAACAAAAATGGAATAAGATAAACGAAATCTCTAGCCAAGACAGGCAATTAATATGTGGAATCCTAGTTTTTAAGACTCAACACATTTCACTAGAAGGCATTTGTTATTTCAGGAATCTATTTAAAATTTTTGAGAATTGCTAGCTGCTGTAGGAGATTTAAAAAAGGGTAATACTCATCTTCGACCTTATGGAAATAATTTTCTAGTTAGGTGGTAAAATAAATAAGATTTGCATACAGTTTATAATTTACAAAATACTTAAATGTATATGATTTTTTTAAATCATGCAAAAAGAACTGATTCCCTTCTTTGAGCTATACCTAATTTGCATTCTTTTACATATTATAAGCAACAGGTAAGAAATTTCATGAAAACAGATAACAATTACAATCATGCAGTTCTTTACATCTTTTTATCCAAAACAATATTAAACAACAGTCATGTGCTACTTGCACTGGTTTCAGCCTTCTGCTTGGTGACTTCATTTTTTCCCCTAAAGGCCTCAGCAGGTCTCAGATTTTCTCTTTTTTGGTGGTGGAGGTAGATAGAAGATGCTTTTCCCCAGAACCGGGAGTCTGCTTAAAAGAGGAGAGCTAATTTAATCATTCATTAACAGTGATATTATCTCATTCTCGGCGTAGAAATGCAGTGTTGTGATCCAGTCATAACTTCAGTAATGCATCTGAGGTAGTCTCATGGGTAGTGTCTTCTCTTCAGTTATTACTAGGGCCACAATGATTTGGACACAGCTCTCTTGCAGTAATTTAAAAAATCTTACATGTTCATTATAACGTCTATAACACCTCTTCTGAAAAGAAAAATTAGATCATGGCGTTACTTGACTAATGCTATTGTTCATTAATTTATTTCCCCCAGTGTTTTAACTCTATTAGAAAAGCTTCAATCCTATAAAGTGAAATTTAACTAAGTGTCTTGTAGAATACCTGTTAATGCTTTGTTGAAAACTATGTACCCATGATAAGGGTCCTATAAAACCTTTGAAGAAAGTAAGGGTCAGAGGCTATTAAGATAAAATGCCCTAGATCAGAGTTTCTCAAATTTTGACATCAAACCACAGTAGGAAATACATTTTACATTATGACACAGAGCACATCCCTCCATACTTACACAACTGAAAAGGTTTCAAAAAACAACTCACATTTGCTACACGTGTACTCTGATCTATTTTATTTTTTCCAAAAATTTCTAGTTGCAATCCACTGAATTGATTTCATGACCTACTAAATTAGGCCTTCTATTCATAGTTTGAAAAAACCTAGAACACATTATCAAATAAAGTGGCAGAACCTGGATAGCAAACCATGTTTTCTGAATAACTGTCTGTCTATCTATCTATCTATCTGTCTGTCCATCTATCTTCTATCTATCTGTCTATCTGGTAGATATATGACCTTGAGTAAGTTATTTTCCTCTGTGTCTCAGTTTATTTTTAATTTGGAAAACAGGAAAATTATTAGTACCTTCTCGTAAACTGCAAGTGAATGTATGTAAAATTGTTTGAGCAGTGCCTGGCACATGGTAAATGCTATACAGAGTGGTTATTAGCTCTTACTATTATTAACAAATACCAAATGCTCACAGTGTGCCATGTGAATGCCATGGGAGCTAAGATGAAATAAAAGATATTTTTTCCTAAGGTGCTGACAATATATTATGGTGTAAAGTTAGGAATGTAAGTAATTTTGTCATATCGTATGAGTTTTACCATAGACATAAGATCAATTTACTGTGGTGATAGCTACCTCTCCAGAGCCACACACATATACTGCGGTTGCTTAGATTCTCTTTGGAGATTCCCTAACTCTCAAGTATCTCAGAGTGTCCAAGAAGGAGTACTCTGAATTCACACATTTGTTAAAGTCTCCCCTTCTCTCAGCTGTTTCTCCAGTGCTACACTGATGCTCTGGCTTCTACTTATGCAGATGCCCCCATTCTCCACCAGACCGTCCTATTTGGCATTTCATTCTGAGCAATCTCCGCCTGCCACTACTGCCGCCCTGATGCTCAGCTCAGTAACTCTTCAGTGCAAGCTGAGGGGCGGCCTATACTACCATGCTTCTGGTCCCTCCAGTTCATCCCAGCTCTTGCTGCTCTTGGAGTGCTAGGCAGTCTTTTCTGAAGTGACTCCCCTTTGTATCTTAAAAAGGACCCATATCAGGATTACTTGAGCACTGATTTATTCCAGAAGTTTGTGTCTAGCACGGTTTAGTTTTCTCCAAAGCTGTTTTCTTCCAAGGTGCTGATGTGCCTTTGAGTTTTACCCAGAATGCTTGATTCTTCCTGATTCTCAACTTTTGTTGCTAAGGGAGATCATCATGCCAGATTCTGTACTCCCTTATGACACATCCTTTCTCAGAGACTTGATAGTGCCCCCATGCAATTTAGCTTCTGAATGACTCCTTCAGTTTTCTAGGCATTCATGAATATATCTGAATCTCAAGTATGATACTGTATGAGTTACTTTCCAAAAGGACTTTTAAAACTAGTGGTATGCTGGCAAATGTGTAACAACCAGCAGTCTGGAGTGGGGGAGCCCTGATTTGTAGCATTTGCTGATTTCCCTGGTGTAAATGCTCCCAGCGTGGCCAGTTTCTGGGTTCTAATGTGTATGTGGAATTGGGAAGTGATGCTTACAGTCAGCTCTCTTGAACTAATATGAGCTAACTCCAGCACACCATTCCTTGTACTCTGTGATGAACCATGAATATAAACAGATATCTGGGTGATTGAAGTATTGTAATACTCCATGGACCAAATATAGCTGAGTCTATACCAGGTCACTCTGTTACATACATATGCACATACATATGCACATACACTGACGGGCACACACATAGTGACACATGGCAGTAAATAAGAACTGAATCAGTGGCACAGAAAATAAATTAGATTTTCCTCTGCTGTACTACTAGAGCACCTTGTGTGTATGTCTGTTTCAATCCTTTGTTCTATATCACACTCATTTGTTTCCATACATGCCTGCCGAGCTGGAGTTTTAATTATTTTAAATAGTTTTAGTGAGCTATAATTCACATACTATATAGTTCTCCCATTTAAGGTGTATAATTTAATGGCTTTTGTATATTCACAGACTTGTGCAACTATCACTAGAGTCAATTTAAGAACACTTTTATCACCTCAGAAAGAAACCCCATACCCATTAGTGGTTACCCCACATACCCACTCTCCCTTCTCCCCCCACCCATCTTAATCAATCAATAATCTATTTTCTGTCTCTATAGATTTGCCTATCCTGGACATTTCGTATAAGTGGAATCATGTGGTCTTGCGTGACAGGGGCTTCTTTCACTTTAGCATAATATTTTTAAGATTCACCCATGTTTTAGCATGTTTCAGTACTTCATTTTCTTTTAGTGCTGAATAAGATTGTACTGTATGGATAGATCACATTTTATTCATCATTCACCAGTTGATGACAATTGAGTTATTCCCACTTCCTGCTATTATGAATAATGCTGCTGTGAACATTTGTGCCAGTATTTGTGTGGACATGTATTTTATTTCTTTTGGGAATTTACCCAAGAGTGGAATTTCTGGGTCATATGATAACTCTAAGTTTAACATTTTGAGAAACTGTCAAACAATATTTTAAAGCAGCTGCAACGTTCATTCCCTCCTGCAGTGTGTGACGGTTCCAATTTCTCATATTCTCACCATTACTTATTATTATCTTTTTGTGGTTATAGCCAGCCTAGTGGGTATGAAGTAGTATTTCCCTAATGGTTAGTAATGCTGAACATCTTTTCATGTGCCTATTTGTATGTCTTCCTTGGAGAAATGTCTATCTGGATCTTTTGCTCATTTTAAAAATTGATGTATTTATCATTTCATTAAGTTTGAGTTCTTTATACATCCTGGAAACATATCCCTTATCAGATCTATAATTTGCACATATTTTCTTGATTCTGTATGTTTTCTTTTCACTTTCTTAATAGTGTCACTTTCAAGCAAAAGCATTTTTAATTTTGATGAATTATAATTTATGTTTTTTTTCTTTTGTTGCTTGTGTTTTTGGTGTCATGTTTAAAAAGCGTTACCAAATCCAAGATCATAAAGATATACTTCTGTGTTTCTTATAAGAGTTTTATAGTTTTATTTCTTACATTTAGTTCTGTGATCCATTTTGTGCGTGTCCAATTTTTGTGTATCATGTAAGGAAGGGTGTATTTTCTTAAAACCATGGATTCTGTGATAAAATTCCAGGATAAAGAGTTTGGCCTTAATCTTAAAGAAAATGAAGCACAATCTCCCCTCTCTATGCAAATTAACCACTGATTTTCCATTAAAAAAATTAAAAGAAAAAAGACATCAACCATTGTGGAATTTATTTTGGCAATTACATGTTTTCTTTATTTGAGTATCTATCAGTTAAAATTCTGATTTCATCAAAGCTTCATTTTTTTTTTTTTAATGTCTCACTAGCAGACCTTACTTGCTTAATGGACCCAGAACTGTAGAAGTATTTTTATTTTTTTGACAAGTAATTAAATTTCTAACAATGTTCTGGATCAAACAGTTTACACTGAATTAATAATCTGATTTTTAGCTGCAATTATTTGTGTAAACAGTTTCCTTTTCTCCCCAAGGTTGTAAGTATCTTTATAAAAATAGATAGAAGGAAAGAGGAAAGGGAAGGGTAACCCCCCACAACTCCAGAAAAAAGAGAAACCTACTGAAGTTAAAATTAAAAGAAGGTGTTTGATATGATAAATAATGATGTGATAATGGGTTTCTGTGGGATAGAGAAATAGAATCCACAATGAGAAGGAGGACCTCAGTTGAGAGCTGGTAGGTGGATCGACTATGAACTAAAAGTCTGACTTACATTCTCTACTTTTTCACAAACATTACTAGCATTTGGCAAGAGTATCTATAAGTCTTCTTGTATGCGTGGATTTCTCAAAAGTGACAGGTCATCTAGGAGCCTAAAGGTAATACTGTAGAGTCTAAATTATAGGCTAATTATACTTCTATATTTTTCTTAGTAGTTCATTGTGAATCTCCTATGCAGGTGATGATGAAATGCTATCAGGAAAAGACTCTCCTCTATGTAAAACAGATACGGCTGCCAGGCAGGGGCTTTTTAAAAAGTGCTGTGCTGAGCATAGCAGGTTGTTCATGATGGAAAGGAAGGAGGCTTACCACACATGTATATAGCTCATAAGTTTATTAAATATCACAGCATTGCTGTATTGTAAGTTTTTAAGGGGCAGTGGCACAGAGACCCTTTCCATCACTAATGAGGATTCCATCCTGACCTAATCATTAGGAGAAAATAATAGATCTGTCTCTTAAATTACTAGATAACTTTGATGATTGCTCAGCAGCATACAGACTAAAGCAGAGCCCAGCATGGGTTTTATCATTTACCTAATCCATTTTAGACCAAAATATGTCAGAGAGAATATAGATGACATTAAACTATTTAGAGTTACCAAGCTATAAATATTTGTCAAATATGATTTTTCTAGCTTTAAGCTACCCTTTCCTTTTAACTTCTAAAATTATTTTTATAATATTTTTTCTCATATATTGTAACTTTAATACACAGTGTTTAAGAAAAACAGGTTAAGAATCATCAATTGACTAAGTTTCTACCTTGGAATACTCTATAATTAAATCAGACCACTACTTCAGAGTAGATAACTAAATCTTTAAAAGGGGGAAATACATAGATTTTTAAATTTAGGAAATGTGTTAATCCACTGCATTGATTTTATCCTCATCACAATTAAATTAATTCTCTGTGTCACCATTTATCATCTCAGAAGTTTGCCCCTGTACTATAACCATATGAGTTATTCCTACAAAAGCATGTCAGAATAATTCACACTTGCTTCTTTTTTAATAATATCCTCTACAAGTTATCAAGTCTCATAAGAAAAGTTCCAGTCTATTATGTTTTATTTGCATGGAGTATTAACACAGTGTATTAAATACAATGTAGAAATTAAGTTGTGTGAACTTTTACCTTAGCTTTTTAAAAGATTTGTTTAATGAAATAAGATATACATAAATCATAAGCCTAATAAATTATCACAAAGTGAATTCAGCACTAAAATCACTCCCAGGTCAAAAAATGAGATTATTACTGGAACCTAGGAGTCATTGTGGTGATCCAATTCGATCACAACCTCTTCTGTCATTGCCCAAGGTAACCGCTATCTCAACTTCTAGAACTATAGTTTAGTTTTGTCTTTTCCTGAACTTTATACAAATGAAATCATACAGTAGTCGGCATCCTTTTGTATTGGATTTCTTTCATTCAACAATATATTTGTAAAACTAATCCATGGTTTTATGTGTGGATATAGTTAGCTCATTTTGATTGCCGTGGACTATTCCATTGCATGAATATGAATATAGTACATTTTATTTATACTTCATACTTTGATGAATATGTGAGATGTTTCAAGTTCTGAATATTCTTGAATATTTTGGTACACATGTACACACATTTCTTTGGGTATATATCTAGGAATGGGATTGTTGGGCCATGGTATGTGCATATATTCAGTTTTACCAGATACTACCAAACTGATTTTCAATTATACTAATTCTTCCTGGAGTGGCTTTTTTAATAATTTTAATATGTAACATTAGCAGTTTGAAATTAAAATGTTATTAACTCTTCTCTAGGATTAAACTTCTATTTTCATAAGAAGTCTTTAGGTGGGAAATACTTATAGGTTAAAAATAGTTAAAATTTTGAAATAACATACACTTGAGAGTCTGAACAAGTATGTGAACAATAAGATGAATTTATGATTCTTTCCCTGTAATTTTGTAAGCCATTTGAGGCCTAATATGCTGGGAATCTATAGATCCTTTTAATATATTTATACTTCAATTCTATTACTTGAAAGTTTATTAACAATAATCATTGTCTCATAGGGTTATTACGACAAATAAATGAGGTAATGCATGAGAAACTTGACACATAGTAAATGCACGGTAATTAACAGTTATTATTTAGCAATACATTTGAACTTAGGTCTTTACATCTAGTTTTAATACCTAAACTATATTTTCTAGAATAACCAATTTAAGTTATGTGATGGTGGAAAAATGAAAAACAGAAACATCCCCTGAACTCCTGGGTTTGGGAGACATTTAATATTGTTACATGGGAAGTATCACAATGCAGTTCATCTCATACATTAACCAGGAGGTGATTCTATTCATAGAAGGCAGTACATTCTTTTTCTCCCTCTCTTTCTTTGTCTTTTTCAGGGCTGTATTAGGTTTTTATGTGAGACTTAGACACTTTTGCCTTCAGAGATCTCTTTCTCCATTAAAAAATAACTAAAGGGCTTCCCTGGTGGCGCAGTGGTTGAGAGTCCGCCTGCCGATGCAGGGGACACGGGTTCGTGCCCCGGTCCGGGAAGATCCCACATGCCAGAAATTGAGTTATTTGTAGTGAGGTGGATGGACCTAGAGTCTGTCATACAGAGTGAAGTAAGTCAGAAAGAGAAAAACAAATACCTTATGCTAACACATATATATGGAATCTAAAAAAAAATAAAGTCATGAAGAACCTAGGGGCAGGACAAAGAGTAAAGACACAGACCTACTAGAGAATGGACTTGAGGACACAGGGATGGGGAAGGGTGAGCTGGGACAAAGTGAGAGAGTGGCATGGACATATATACACTACCAAATGTTAAACCTGTAGCTAGTTGGAAGCAGGGAGATCAGCTCGGTGCTTTGTGACCACCTAGAGGGGTGGGATAGGGAGGGTGAGAGGGAGGGAGACGCAAGAGGGAAGAGATATGGGGATATATGTATAGTATAGCTGATTCACTATGTTAAAAAGCGGAAACTAACATACCATTGTAAAGCAATTATAATCCAATAAAGATGTTAAAAAAAAAGAGTATGACAGTGCCAGTATAAAGATAAATAATATTATATAGTAAAACATTTTCTTTAGAGCAGAAGTTCATTTTTTCCCAATTTTAAAGGAAATTAAAACATTTTCTTCGACTTCTAAATGTATCCTGGATTCTAGGCGCTGTGTCTACTGTGCCTAATAACTGATCTTTTCCTCTTCCTCTTCCTCTTCCTTTCTCTGTATTTTTCTCTCTTGCTTCAGATTCATATCATAGCATCTTCTCAGGTTAGAAGGTAATAAGACTTCACAGCCATTCTGCTTTAAAGTAAAGTAGGCAGCCAGCATTTTGCAGTGCACATTAGACAGGAAAAAAACTCACTTAAAAAACTGAATACACACAATGGAACACAGAGAAGGGGCTCGTAATGGAAGGACAAATTACTTGAGTTTTAAAGAGACTAGGAAACATTACACTGACTGGGCACATAAAATAAATTCTCAAAAGATGAAACTAGATAAGCCATAAATGATAAATCTGTATCTATGCAAACACACATACCATTTTCTCAATCATATATTCTTCTGAGCCTCCATTATACTCACTGATATTTTTTTAATCTTTTCTACTTGATATTTTAAAATCCAGTGAAATATCAATCAATGAACTCTGAACAGCTGCTCATATAATTTTGTCATTTCTTCACAATAATCATGAATAATGAACTCCCATGGTTCCTGTTTAAACTAACCCTGAGCCACTCCTATTTTCTCTAACCTTTTTAAATGGTTAGCCTAATGGGCCATTTGCACCATTTTGGCATGGTGGACATTCTCCATACTCTTCCTTAATACTCATAAAGCTAATTCCAGTTAATAAATCCTGACAGACTCCCTGAGAGGAAGGAACATGACATGATAATTCCAATTTTAAGTGCCCCTACATCTTGTAGTCCTGGACCATATTTCTATAGAAGGCTTTTGCTTATTTAAATATTTTTCTTATAATTATTTTTTGTGTTACCAAGGTTTCTGATCCACATTGCTTCATTAAAATAAATGATTTGATGATCAAAGCAGCTTAAGATTCATATTCTGTGCTAATTAACAGATTCTTCTAATTGTTAGAAGGCTCCTGATGTCTTTCTAATTCTTTCAACTCATTACTGTTTTTTTTTTTTTTACTGAAGTTACAGCTCTTAAAGGAATAGTAACAGATACCATGAAACTTCCTTTCTGCATATACACACTGCCTCAAAATACATTAATTTGTGAAAGCAGGCCAATAATTTAAAATCTGTTAATTGATGTGCTTTCCTTCCAGAACGAAGTGAAATATCTTTCCTATTTTCCATTTCTACTTTCCCATCTGGGATACTAAAATGCATTTTTAAAAGATTACTTTTAGTTGAAAGTAATGTAGCAAAACATACTTCAAAATTACTATATGCTTCCACTCGAATATATTTTAGTTACATCAGTAGATCAGGTCTCAATTCTCTGGATTCATACTACTACAGAGAGGATTAAGGGGGAGGGATATACTTTTATTATGAAAATATTCATTCTTTTATATGATTACTAACAGAGTTCATAATGTGTCAGTTTATGCTTGAATCATTATGAAGTGATGTTTTTGCCAATTGTGTGGATAGATTCTCTGCCTGCAAGGACTGATGATTGAAGACAGACAACTTTGATATTAGACAAAGGTGATGAACATTTGAAAAATACAATAGTAACTATATACATAAAAAAACGAAGTACATATAAAAATACCATCCAAAGTAAATATAGTTTGATAAGAGAAGAGTAAAAGGAAAGTAAATGAATGAAGTTGATAGATATTTATTCATTGCTTTTTGAGGCTGACCAGATAGCACAGCCCTTGTAAAGGCTGTTTTATTTATTTGATTGATAGCCATTAAGTAACTTATGGGATTTACTTAAACCATATATGCTAATTTCAAGAAGAAGACATTTAAGTCTCAACATGTTCCCACTAATATTAAATTCCAATTAATCCTGAGTATGAATTGCCAAAAAGTTAGCTTTGCTGTGCTGTATTATATGAAGAAGAATAATAACAATTTAGACTATCACTTAACAGTTTATAAAATGGTTTCACATATGCTGTCTCATTGAATATGCTCAGCAATCCTGAGAAATAGGCATCTTTTTTTTTTTTTACATCTTTATTGGAGTATAATTGCTTTACAATGGTGTGTTAGTTTCTGCTTTATAACAAAGTGAATCAGTTATACATATACATATGTTCCCATATCTCTTCCCTCTTGCGTCTCCCTCCCTCCCAACCTCCCTATCCCACCGCTCTAGGTGGTCACAAAGCACCGAGCTGATCTCCCTGTGCTATGCAACTGCTTCTCACTAGCTATCTATTTTACATTTGGTAGTGTATATATGTCCATGCCACTCTCTCGCTTTGTCACAGCTTACCCTTCTCCCTCCCCATATCCTCAAGTCCATTCTCTAGTAGGTCTGTGTCTTTATTCCTGTCTTACCCCTAGGTTCTTCCAGACATTTTTTTGTTTCCTTAAATTCCATATATATGTGTTAGCATACGGTATTTGTCTTTCTTTTTCTGACTTACTTCACTCTGTATGACAGACCCTAGGTCCATCCACCTCATTACAAATAGCTCAATTTCGAGAAATAGACATCTTTGACTCTATATTACAAATGGAAAAACAGTAGGAATTAAGTGACTGGCTTAATAACACACAGAGAATAAATTCTAAATGAGAAATAATGCATAATATCTTTTTTTAACTCCAAACCTCAAATACTCAGAAAAAAGTAATTTGACAAATAAGTGATTATCGAGAATTAGTCAAGCAAGTAATTTTGATATCCCTAGGAAAAATGTACAAATAGGTATGTAAAAATGATTCATTTATAAGAAGAGAGTTAACGTTACAATAAAACATAAAAGTTGTATGGTACACAAACAGATTAATACAAGATTTGGGGGTTATTTTTTTTTGGTTTTGTTTTTGTTTATTGTTGACAAATCAGTCAATGAAAGGAGAGGGGAGGATAAAAGAACAGATTCCAATAATCCATGTTTCTTAAAAACCTACTGCAATTTCATAAAACAAATAAGCTCTAAGCATTCCAACAGCCATGGGAAGGAGGAAAAACCAAAGGTTTGGGAATTAGTAGAATGAAGCATGTCATCTTGTCTCTAGAAACAGTTACTTTGTTGGTCTTGAAATCTGAAATTTACTATATAGTATTTGTATAAGGAGCATTCTGTGGTCAAATATATTATACTCTTGATTGAGTAAGAAAAACTAATTCAGGGAAATTTTTTACATAATGAATTCTTATATTCCACTGGAATGCCCATTTAAAACTGATCCATATATACATACAGCTATTATGAACTCCCATGGAAAAAAAAATACAATAAAATATAGGAAGTGATGTGAGGTAAATGTGTAAGTTTCTGTTGAACCTCCCTAACATGGAATTATATCGTGGTAAATCTTGAGAAATTAGTATCAATCTTATCCCTGGCTCAGACCTTTCTCTCTCAAATACCAGCAACCTCAGCAAGACTTTTGATAAATGCCTTCTGTCTGTGCAGGTGCCTCTCTCCAAGTTAAGAAGCTTTCCCTTATTCTAGCATCTTTTTTTTTCTTTTCTTTTCTTTTTTTTTTTTTTTTTACATCTTTATTGGAGTATAATTGCTTTACGATGGTGTGTTAGTTTCTGCTTTATAACAAAAGTGAATCAGTTATACATATGTTCCCATAGCTCTTCCGTCTGCCTCCCTTCCATCCTCCCTATCCCACCCCTCTAGGTGGTCACACAAAGCACCGAGCTGATCTCCCTGTGCTATGCGGTGGCTTCCCACTAGCTATCTATTTTACGTTTGGTAGTGTATATATGTCCATGCCACTCTCTCGCTTTGTCACAGCTTACCCTTCCCCCTCCCCATATACTCAAGTCCATTCTCTAGTAGGTCTGTGTCTTTATTCCTGTCTTACCCCTAGGTTCTTCCTGACATTTTTTTGTTTCCTTAAATTCCATATATATGTATTAGCATATGGTATTTGTCTTTCTCTTTCCGACTTACTTCACTCTGTATGACAGACTCTAGGTCCATCCACCTCATTACAAATAGCTCAATTTCGTTTCTTTTTATGGCTGAGTAATATTCCATTGTATATATGTGCCACATCTTCTTTATCCATTCATCTGATGATGGACACTTAGGTTGTTTCCATCTCCGGGCTATTGTAAATAGAGCTTCAATGAACATTTTGGTACATGACTCTTTTTGAAGCCCAGTAGTGGGATTGCTGGGTCATATGGTAGTTCTATTTGTAGTTTTCTAAGGAACCTCCATACTGTTCTCCATAGTGGCTGTACCAATTCACATTCCCACCAGTAGTGCAAGAGTGTACCCTTTTCTCCACGCCCTCTCCAGCATTTATTGTTTCTAGATTTTTTGAATGATGGCCATGCTGACTGGTGTAAGATGATATCTCCTTGTAGTTTTGATTTGCATTTCTCTAATGATTAATGATGTTGAGCATTCTTTCATGTGTTTGTTGGCATTCTGTATATCTTCTTTGGAGAAATGTCTATTTAGGTCTTCTGCCCATTTTTGGATGGGGTTGTTTGTTTTTTTGTTATTGAGCTGCATGAGCTGCTTGTAAATTTTGGAGATTAATCCTTTGTCAGTTGCTTCATTTGCAAATATTTTCTCCCATTCTGAGGGTTGTCTTTTGGTCTTGTTTATGGTTTCCTTTGCTGTGCAAAAGCTTTGAAGTTTCATTAGGTCCCATTTGTTTATTTTTGTTTTTATTTCCATTTCTCTAGGAGGTGGGTCAAAAAGGATCTTGCTGTGATTTATGTCATAGAGTGTTCTGCCTATGTTTTCCTCTAAGAGTTTGATAGTTTCTGGCCTTACATTTAGGTCTTTAATCCATTTTGAGCTTATTTTTGTGTATGGTGTTAGGGAGTGATCTAATCTCATACTTTTACATGTAGCTGTCCAGTTTTCCACTGTACATTTCCACTGTACATTCCTGCCTCCTTTATCAAAGATGAGGTGAGCATATGTGCGTTGGTTTATCTCTGGGCTTTCTATCCTGTTCCATTGATCTATCTTTCTGTTTTTGTGCCAGTACCATACTATCTTGATTACTGTAACTTTGTCGCATAGTCTGAAGTCAGGGAGCCTGATTCCTCCAGCTCCGTTTTTCATTCTCAAGATTGCTTTGGCTATTCGGGGTCTTTTGTGTTTCCATACAAATTGTGAAATTTTTTGTTCTAGTTCTGTGAAAAATGCCAGTGGTAGTTTGATAGGGATTGCATTGAATCTGTAGATTGCTTTGGGTAGTAGAGTCATTTTCACATGTTCATTGTTCGAATCCAAGAACATGGTATATCTCTCCATCTATTTGTATCATCTTTAATTTCTTTCATCAGTGTCTTATAATTTTCTGCATACAGGTCTTTTGTCTCCTTAGGTAGGTTTATTCCTAGATATTTTATTCTTTTTGTTGCAATGGTAAATGGGAGTGTTTTCTTGATTTCACTTTCAGATTTTTCATCATCAGTGTATAGGAATGCCAGAGATTTCTGTGCATTAATTTTGTATCCTGCTACTTTACCAACTTCATTGATTAGCTCTAGTAGTTTTCTGGTAGCATCTTTAGGATTCTCTATGTATAGTATGTCACCTGCAAACAGTGACAGCTTTACTTCTTCTTTTCCAATTTGGATCCCTTTTAGTTCCTTTTCTTCTCTGATTTCTGTGGGGAAAACTTCCAAAACTATGTTGAATAAGAGTGGTGAGAGTGGGCAACCTTGTCTTATATTTCTTCCTGATTCAGTCTTGGCAGGTTGTGCATTTCTAAGAATTTTTCCATTTCTTCCACGTTGTCCATTTTATTGGCATAGAGTTGCTTGTAGTTATTCTAGCATCTTTATACCCTGATGCTGTCTCTTGCTTACCTCAGCCTCCTTCCCCAAAGGCTACCCATTACTGGGGACATCTCATGCAGAACTTTAGTGGCTGGTCTGTATTTAGAACTGCATCTATCTATCCCTCTGTCAAAAACTTTACCTCAGTAATTAATTATAGGGTCTAATGAGCACTTTTGCATACTTTAACTGCAGTAAATGAATTTCCATTTGCTATTTTCACTGTAGGTTAGGTGCTGTAAAACACATACCTATAGGTACTAGGCAGGTAATATAAATGAAGAAAGGAGGAAAGATATCTGGAAATTACAGTGGTGGAATTACAGCAAATATGAGATCATAAGTCTTCCCTTGAAGAGTACATGTTCCACCTGGAAGGAGGAACAGTCACCACCCTACTTCAATCAGTTGTTACCATGTGGGACTTTGGGTACGATTTGGCTGGAGTGCTTGCTAGTACTTAGCCTGTTAGCATATCACGTAAACTATGTATGTCTTCATGCTCAGAGACCTTCCCAGTAACTTCACATAATATGTTACTGATTCAGTACAAATTTTGCATTTTTTTAAATCTACTGTATCAAGCAATATCTAATGAGGTTTCCTAATAGAAAATGACACTAAGTTAGAGAAATAAGACTTCAGCCAGTTAAGAGAGCATATCATTTGATCATTGAAACTAAAATGGAAGTATCTACTCCACTGAGTAGTTGGAAGGATTATGTAGGTGATATAAATGAAATTGTTTGCCCATTAACAAAATTAACATGTTTCCAATTGTACTGAATTTGAATGAATGCTTTTAATTATTATTCAAAGATTTTTCAAACTTTTGAGTTATCCAGGTTATATTAACTTGTAATATTTAGTGGAATAGAAAACTCCCAACAATTTTGGGTAAGGTTTTACTATGCTTAATACTTCGGCTTCCCTTAAAAATACAATTTTTATTTGCTTACAAATTTCCTTCAGACTGTTTTACCTTAAGTACAGTAGGAGATAAGTCTGATCCCTGTGCTATTTGCCTATATATTTAATTTAGTGATTATTCTTAGATATTTAAAAGTTGTTGGATTCTAGATCCTGATAGGTTCTGTGTGTTCAGGTTGCTTCCTTCCTGGCTTAAAAATTACATATTCTTTCTTGATGCTATCTGGGAATATATTCCTGGGAACGAAATCTAATTGTCATGTTACTCAAAGATACACATGTAAAAAGAAAACGAGCAGGAAGGATATGCATTGTATTTTTAAAGGATTATCTATAGAGATTCAACTTCATTCTATTTTAGGTCACTATAGTGTGGAAAGTTATCTACATCAACTTATTTCTCTTTACAGTTCTCTGAGAGGCTTGTGAATGAGATTTCTCTTTACATTTCTCTGAGAGGCCTATGAATGAGCCTTGCTAAAATTTCCACTGCTCCAACTTTTTAACTGCTGTTATTGACTTGCCCAATGCAACCTGAAATCTTTGTTTTTATTCTCTTTCTGCAGAAAATGTGTGCTAATATCCAGTCATAAGTTTAGCTTCATGACTTTGATTACTAACATAGCAGGCCTTTCTGAAGAAATACTTAAAATATAGACACATTTTTTTAGACAATTAAATACTCATCCACGTACGCCTAGATATACAGGAAAGTTTTTCTCTCTGTGGTTGATTGTTACTTAGGCACTCCCCAAATAAACTATGCCTCTGAGTATGCATGCCTTTGTGTATAAGGTCCCCTCCCCTTGATTGCGGGCTGACCCTCTGATGTGCTTCAACCAAAAAAAAAAAAATGTGGCAAAAGCAACTATTTGTCAGTTCTATGCCTATGCCTTAAGAAGACCTGGAAATGTTTATTTTTGTGCTGTGATGATAGCTAGCTTTTAATGCTTAAATATAATTGATGTACAAGGTATATAATGTGTGAAAGGTGGTAGTAGGTGTGTAATGTGTGGGAGACTGTAGTTGGCTAAGATAAGAGAGGTCAGTGGGAAAATTTGGTGTCGCAAGTCAGAGATGGAGCAGGGGTTATTTTAGGTTACATAAATATAAGAAAATCAGGCATTTTGGCTCATACAGATAGAGCTTGATATTATTATAAGCAATATCTTCCCCTGAACGATACACTTCTGTCAGGAATCAATCAACAGTTTTCTAAAATTTCAAATTTTATTGGAGAGATTTTTTATTTTTTTTTAATTTTTATTTATTATTATTTTTTGCGGTATGTGGGCCTCTCACTGTTGTGGCCTCTCCCGTTGCAGAGCACAGGCTCCAGACGCGCAGGCTCAGCGGCCATGGCTCGCGGGCTTAGCCGCTCCGTGGCACGTGGGATCTTCCCAGACCAGGGCACAAACCCGTGTCCCCTGCATCAGCAGGCGGACTCTCAACCACAGTACCACCAGGGAAGCTCCAGAGAGATTTTTTAAAAATCAGATTTAAACTCATGTTCAGCTTACTGATGACTTGTTGATGCATCATGCCTTGACTAAGAGTGGTGGAAGGAAGAGGAAAAACAGAAAAATTTGTTTTGTTACTGTAAGTTCTACAGAGAGGTCTTCCTTCTAATCATTTCCCAGTTCTAGAGTGTGTATTAGACAGAATTCAAGGATGATGCTAAGAGCCCACTCACAATTTCTCCTATGTGAGATAATGGTACAGTGTTGAGGGACATTCATAAGGAGAATTTGGCAGATTCTTGTAAATATCTTAATTCCAGGGGACAAAGAAATATAGGTAAATGTAGATTTTGAGATAGGGCCACTCCAAATAGTTCGTGTTGTGGGGTTTTGGGGCACTGTTTTTCAACACTCAGTCCCAAGATCATCTACACCTAAAGTTCTTGATCATGAATATTCTCTAGTTCCACCTAGTTATTCTGCTTTAGAAGCTTTGGGAGAGGAAGAGAGAAAAGAGAAGAGAAAAGAGGAGAGAAGAGAAAAAGAGAGGGAGAGAATATCATTTAAAGCAGAATTTTAATAAAAATTAAATGTGATGAGAAGGGTCAGGTTTTGTTGATAAAGGGACAATCTGTAATACAGTTTTTTAGGAGAAAAACATTGATTAACGCAGTAACAGAGAGTTAGAGGAATCCGCTCTGAGAGATAAAGCAGAGGACGGAACACCAGTGGAACTGTTCTAAATAAAATGAAATTTGTCAGAAACAACAGTAGTGTCCATGACACATCAAATGTTTCAAAATAAATAAAGATCAGGATTTTTAAAATACGATAGTAAAGTTGAATGTACAGATGGATATGTGAATTCCCTACCCTACAAATTGAAAATATCCCCAGTAATTTAAACAGAAGTTCTCAGTGTGTGTTCTGTGGATCCTTGAGCATTCCCAAGGACTTTCAGAGTATCCAGGACATTCAGATTGTTTTCATAATAATAGTAAAGTGTTATTTATCTTCTTTCTCTTTGGACATTTACACTAATGATGGATAAAACTGACACCTTAAATAAAAGACAGTGGTACCAAACTGTACAAATAGTCATTTTATTCTTTACCATAGTGCACTCAAAGGGGAAAAAAACCCACTGAAGAATGGTGGTCATCTCAAGAAAAACACTTTGTAATTGTTTGAGTTGCACTCAGAACTAGCCAATTTTGTTTTTCTTTCTTTTTTTTTTTTTTTTTTTTGTGGAACTTTTTTTTTTATACTTGAAAGAAAAACTGATAGGAAACAATGAATTTTTATGACTTGAGTATTTGGCAGATGTTTTATTGAAAATAAATAAAATGAACCTGACAATATTTTTGCCAAGTTAAATTTCAAGATTGTAAGGAAAAATTAGGATTTCAGGAAACTTGTATTCATCACTCTGCACTTGATAGCTTCCTAGACTTTTCTGATGAGATCGGTGATGGTATTAGTGAATGTGATTTTTTTTTTTTGTATTTTTCAAGTAAAAACCGCATAATGCAATGAATCAATATTTTCTAAGTGATCAGTACATGATGTTACAAAATCATGTACTCAAAGAGCAAGATTGACCCTTGGATTTTAACATAACAGAGTGTGAAAGATTAGTTAATGTAGTTTCAGATTCCAAATTGCACACATTGTAACTAACCTTTAAACAATTTCTCTTAGAGAAACTTGTCAAGTTTTGGTGTATTAACAAATAAAAATATTCACGATCATCTGAGAATTCTACTAAGATACTCCTTCCTATTCCAACAAAATAGCTGCATGAGGCGAAGCTGGATTTTCTTCACATACTTGAACCAAAACTTCTTACGACAGATAAAAAACAGAAGCATATATAAGAACGACCCCATCTTCTACTAAATTTGAAATTAAGAAGCTTTGCAAAAATGTAAAACAATGCTATTCTATTTTTTATGAAAAATATTTTATATTAACACACAATAGGTTTATTGCTATATTTGTGTTTTACTTTCTAATTCAGTAAGTATTGATAGATATAACTCATAAAAATAAAAGCTCTTTATGGTCTTTTATGATTTGTGAGGGTATAAGGAGAGGTCTTGAGACCAGATATCTGTGAACTGGAAAGCCAAAATTATATGGACCTCATCCTATGACCACAGTGTAATAAGAGTACCAAGTAGTTAAAAAAATACATTAAATAAAGGAGAATAAATCCAACTACTTTGAAGTTAAAAATTCCTGTATTCACCTAGCCTAATTTTGAGTAAAATTGGAAATGAAAATTCAGGGCTGAACAAACTTTAGAAAGAGCAATGATGAATGCCCTGTATTCTTTGCTGGGATATGTCCAATGAGGGGGTTCAGAGGGAGATTCAGAGCCTTAAGTGTTGTCATTATTAATTATGTAATGAACATATATGAAGTAAAAAGTAAAATGAATGGAAAAAAGCCCAAGAGAAACAAAGGAGAGTATAAATAAAAATGAAAGCAGAACTGAATAACTTATAAATCAGAAAAAAATTACAGATACATAGAAACATGTTTATTTTAGAAAAAAATGATAGACAAATTCTAGCAAATGTATTCAAGAAATAGGGAGGAATGCATTGATACAAATGGAAATAACGGCTCTCTCTTCAGAGCTCTTGCTGGTTTTCTGTCCACCTGGCTAGATTTTTAGAAGCTCACTGGCATAACTGATGTCTGTTTCATCTCATCAATTGCCTACTTATAGTAAATGCAAAATAAAGAGTTTTTGTTTTTCTTTGTTCTTTATTAGGGTAGAAATAAACTGGCCTTAGGGAAGTTGTGAATAAGGTGAGGTGACTTTCTATGCTCACCTTCTTGTGCCCCCTCCACCTCTTTCCCCTCTTCCCTCTTGACCCTCATCATCACTTCAGACTTTTCTTTCTTATGGGGATTTAAAATATTAGAACCCACTTAAGTACATTGTCCATCCAGAGGTATTAAAATTTTAAAAGA
The DNA here is from genome assembly GCF_003031525.2 of Neophocaena asiaeorientalis asiaeorientalis. Classification (NCBI taxonomy): domain Eukaryota; kingdom Metazoa; phylum Chordata; class Mammalia; order Artiodactyla; family Phocoenidae; genus Neophocaena; species Neophocaena asiaeorientalis. The sequence goes on from NW_020172625.1 coordinate 6,293,895, forward strand.
AATAAACCACTATGCTAGAAAGGTAAAGCTTGGAATATAAATACAAAGTTTTATCCAGAGTATATACTCTAAATGTGGATTAAGTTTTTCAAATGATAAAATTTTAATTTATATGATTAGAAAAAAGTGGGTTTTTTTGTGTGTGTTTACTTTGTGAGGAGGGGAACATTCAGAATCTGTTTTTCTCCAGTAATTCTTATATATGTCAGTCCTATTTTCTGCCTAGATTTAACCCCTGTTCTGAGGTAGAATAAGAGGTGCGATAAGTCCTTCAAAACAGTCCGTATATTCATATTTCTTTTCCTTTCATCTGCTCAGTTGCGCTGGATACTTCCCATTTGTCTCTCTATCCTTCTCTACCTTTCTTTGTGCCTGGAGGATGATCTCTGTAGATAGTATTAAGGAATCCCCTTGCCTTTTGACATCAGTTGGATATGGTCAGTGGATTTGCAGGATAGGAAAAATGCATGATTGTGATATTTACTCCTTTGAATTCTTTGTCAGGTTGCTATGGCCTGGCTCCATCACTCTGCTGAAGGTCATAGCCAATCTTCTCCTTCTTCCTTATAGCAGCTCGTTGTGGGTTCCAGTAACTGTTTTCCTTTCTTGTCCCTTTTTGGCAGTTAGGTGGTAAAGACTCCCTAATGTTGCTAAACTTGGGCTAGTGTGCCATCTTTTGTTGGTTTCTTTTTTAATACTCTTCCTGACTTTGTAAAAAGTCCCTTTGTTAAACTCTACTCAATTAAACTGCTTCAGCGTGTCATCTCTTTTCAACGAAGACCATAGCCAAAATATCAAATACCGAATCTCTCAACTAGAGTGCATGTTCTTCAGTTCTTTACCAAGTTATTTATGATGTATATAACAGCAACAAGAGCAGCAACAGTACCGATAGTATTAGCTAGCATTTATTGAATCAGTGTGCTTGGCACTGTTTTAAGAAGTTCACATGCATTAATTAATTTAAGACTCATAATTTTCTTATAAAGTTAGGTACTATAATTAACTCCATTTTGCAAAGTTGTAAATTGAAGCACAGAGTGATTAAACTACAGCTAGAAAGTGCTGACAACCTTCTCACACTTTAAACATTCTCATCCCTCATTTTGGTATGCCTATAGCTATGTTCCTATACTTGTTGCCTCTAAACAATGGCAATCATGCATTCTCGATGAGTTTCTCATTGGCATTTTACTCTTTTAACAATTTAGCTGATTGTTTACAGTGAGGTAAATTGTACACCTTTGTAAAACTTTATACAAATACCTTTATAAATATTAAAAATATACATTATTCAGCCTGACTCCTTACTCTGTTACTTGATACTTTAGAAAATGTGACCAACAAGATTATTGTCTTGGGAATCTGTTGTTCTTGCCCCAGGGCCTCTTCCCTCCATGAAGTAGATCCTCAGCTCATTAATGAACAGTCCGTTTCCCTCTTTTGTCTCCCTTGTATGCATAAATCTAAAAAGGATAAGCCAAGCAAGTTAATCTAAGCTGTTTTTTTTTTTTAACCACAGATACTACTTTACTATTAAAAATGGAAGTTTTTCAATAAGGTAAAATCAATCTACTTAACTCATCTGACCTTATTAAAGATATCACAAATGGTTAATTTATTGCTGAAAAAGGGTCTACTTTTTTTTCCCATCAACCTATCATATCTATGTCTTGTTTACTTTGTTAATGTATTATAGAGGAGTGAGTTATGATGAAGACTTAAATTCCCCCTGTCAGGGCTTCCCTGGTGGCACAGTGGTGGAGAATCTGCCTGCCAATGCAGGGGACACGGGTTCGAGCCCTGGTCTGGGAAGATCCCACATGCCACGGAGCAACTAGGCCCGTGAGCCACAACTACTGAGCCTGCACGTCTGGAGCTTGTGCTCCGCAACAAGAGAGGCCGTGACAGTGAGAGGCCCGCGCACCACGATGAAGAGTGGCCCCCACTCGCCACAACTAGAGAAAGCCCACGCACAGAAAGGAAGACCCAACACAGCCATAAATAAATAAATTAAATAAAAAAAAATTCCCCCTGTCACATATTTGGTAAGAGGCAAAAACAATGTGTTACTAGCTCGAGTCACCCAGGTATTCCTTCAAAAGTAAAGGCATAAATGCAAATTAAATACAAACCACCCAGGGAAGATCCTATAGGAATGCATATACAATAACTAAAAAAAAAAATAGTCAAGGAGTAACAAAAACAAAGTTGATACCATGTAAGTATCAATGATCAAAAGGGAGGACTATCATCTGTGAAAATTAGGCTTTAAAATACCTTCTGCTCTCAACACCAAGAGAAGGGATGGAGTGCTGCAGGATTTATTGCAGGTGAGAGGAAGGCATAATGTTACAGCAGGCCCCAGAACGTAGGCAGTCTTGCTGCTCTTCTCAAATCCCGTCACGTGGATTCCTGCCTTTTTGCTTAGGGCAGTTTTGCTTTCAATCTTTTCTTGGAGTCATTTGACTTTTACCTTGAGTGCTTCCTCATCATAGTAGGACTCAAGAATGACATCATAAAATATTCATGCTAGGAAATATCTTGGAGATCCTTTAAATCCTCAATGTATAGCTGAGGATGTTGAAACTCAGAGAGACTGGATATCCTTCCAAGGTCATAGTAATCCTTGGTGGCAAAACTGGATCATTTAACTTGAAATTGAGCCACCTCCCTCTCCCCAACACATACATTCTTCTACTTAGAAGCGATAGGTTCACTCTCTGAGAATTTCTGTGATCACACATTATTTATAGTCTACCCAGACTACAAAATTTGCTGGGAAATGTGTGTCTTATTAGTAATATATTCTCCAGCCTTGCCAATTCTACACTTTTACTTTCTCTGTTGTATCCACTCTGCCTCCCCATACTCTGGCTTGCTAGATCCTATTCCATATGGGATACTTGGCTTTCTGGCCCCAGACTCAGCAACCTTAACTCTTTTTTTTTAAGGTATTTACCAGCATTTATTCATCGGAGAGGGAATGAAAGTGATGGGATGGAACGTGCCACAACTTTCAGACAAGTATACAACATATGAAGTGTTTAGTATAAATGTACAATTTCTACATGAAGGCATCCTTTTCCAATTAATGTAATAATGAACACAAAGTCTTGAAAATGCATTTCTTGAAAATATATTTCTTAGGGACTATAAATTTAAAAAGCAGGGAAAAAGAATACATATGGAAAAGAATCTGAAAAAGAATATATAAATAACTGAATCACTTTGCTGTACAACTGAAACCAACAGAACACTGTAAATCAACTATACTTCAATAATAATCATAATAATAAAAGGACACATGGAATTACAGGGATAGAAAGAGTTCCTTTACAGAGAGAAGCATTTATGTACCTTTGCTTCCAACCCTGAGTTATTCTAATTAATTTGGAACAAAATCTGCATTATTCTGCTATATTTAACATAATGATCTAGTTATATTAAAGGTATAGAGAAGTGATCTATATCATTATAATTTAGTTAATATTAATACCAGCCCTTTATTTATTTATAATTAATTTTTGTTGGAGTATAGTTGCTTTACAATGTTGTATTAGTTTCTACTGTACAGTAAAATGAATCAGCTATACATATACATATAGCCCCTCTTTTTTGGAATTCTTTCCCATTTAGGTCACCACAGAGTATTGAGTTCCCTGTGCTATAAGTAGGTTCTCATTAGTTATCTATTTTATACACAGTATCGATAGTGTATATATGTCAATCCCAGTCTCCCAATTCCTCCCCCGCCCTTGGTATCCATACATTTGCTCTCTATGTCTGTGTCTCTATTTCTGCTTTGCAAATAAGATCATGTATACCATATTTCTTGATTCCACATATATGCATTAGTGTATGATATTTGTTTTTCTCTTTCTTACTTCACTCTGTATGACACTCTCTAGGTCCATCCACGTCTCTACAAATGACCCAATTTCATTCCATTTTATGGCTGAGTAATATTTCATTGTATATATATACCACTTCTCTATCCATTCCTCTGTTCATGGACATTTAGGTTGCTTCCATGTCCTGGCTATTGTAAACAGTGCTGCTATGAACATTGGGGTGCATGTGTTTTCTTGAATTATGATTCTCTCTGGGTATATGCCAAGTATTGGGATTGCTGGGTCATATGGTAGTTCTATTTTCAGTTTTTTAAGGAACCTCCATACTGTTCTCCATAGTGGCCGCGTCAATTTACATTCCCTTTTCTCCACACACTGTTCAGCATTTATTGTTTGTAGATTTTTTGGTGATGGCCATTCTGACCGGTGTGAGGTGATACCTCATTGTAGTTTTGAGTTACATTTCTCTAATAATTAGTGATGTTGAGCGTCTTTTCATGTGCCTCTTGGCCATCTGTATGTCTTCTTTGGAGAAATGTCTGTTTAGGTCTTCTGACCATTTTTTGATTGGGTTTGTTTTTTTGATATTGAGCTGCATGAGCTGTTTGTATATTTTGGAGATTAATCCTTTGTTAGTTGCTTCGTTAGCAAATATTTTCTCCCATTTTGAGGGTTGTCTCTTCATCTTGTTTATGGTTTCCTTTGCTGTGCAAAAGCTTTTAAGTTTCATTAGGTCCTATTTGTGTATTTTTGCTTTTATTCTCATAACTCTAGGAGGTGGGTCATAAAAGATCTTGCTGCGATTTATGTCAGAGTGTTCTGCCTGTGTTTTCCTCTAAGAGTTTTATAGTGTTTGGCCTTACATTTAGGTCTTTAATCCTTTTTGAGTTTATTTTTGTGTATGGAGTTAGGGAGTGTTGTAGTTTCATTCTTTTACATGTAGCTGTCCAGTTTTCCCAGCACCACTTATTGAAGAGGCTGTCTTTTCTCCATTCTGTATTCTTGCCTCCTTTGTCATAGATTAGGTGACCATAGGTGTGTGGGTTTATCTCTGACCTTTCTACCCTGTTCCACTGACCTATATTTCTGTTTTTGTGCCAGTACCATACTGTCTTGATTACTGTAGCTTTGTAGTATAGTCTGAAGTCAGGGAGCCTGATTCCTCCAGCTCCATTTTTCTTTCTCAAGATTGTGTTGGCTATTTGGGGTCTTTTGTGTTTCCATACAAATCATAAAATTTTTTGTGCTACTTCTGTGAAAAATGCCATTGGTAATTTGATAGGGATTACATTGAATCTGTAGATTGCTTTGGGTAATATAGTCATTTTCACAGTGTTGTTTCTTCCAATCCAAGAACATGATATATCTCTCCATTTGTTTGTATCATCTTTCATTTATTTCGTCAGTATCTCATAGTTTTCTGCATACAGGTCTTTTGCCTTCTTAGGTAGGTTTATTCCTAGGTATTTATTCTTTTTGTTGCAATGATAAATGATTGTTTACTTAATTTCTCTTTCTGATCTTTTGTCATTAGTGTATAGTGATACAAGAGATTCCTGTGTATTAATTTTGTATCCTGTGATTTTACTAAATTCATCGTTTAGCTCTAGTAGTTTTCTGGTGGCATGTTTAGGATTTTCTCATAATTCATTTTCAGTTTCAAACATACAGTTGTCTAAAATTCAATTACGTGTTTTAGTTAATGCAAATGTTGGTTTTTCTTAATGTTTTGAAGGAGGCCTGGCTTTGGATGTCTGAGGTCAGTTATTCTAAGTTTTCCTGGTTTCTCTCTTCTCACCAGAGAAGAATGCAACCTGAGTCCTCATACGTAATTACTCTAAACTCATTTAACTTGTTTTCATCTACTCTACTTCAGTTATGACCTGTGTGGTTACTTTAACTATATAAACATAGTAAGGTACACTAATTTTTTTTAAACTGTATCTTTTATATAATAATGAAAAAATACACAATGGCTCCTTTTCCATATTTCTGATGAATTTTGCTTCTCTTCTCAGTTTTCATGAATTGTTTCAGTTTATATATCTATTCTTTCCTTGCATACCAAACCTGCTACAAACCAGAATTAATTTTCCATCATTAACTTCCTAGATTTCAAAGCTTATAAACTTGATGTATCTTCTGTTGTGGCTATCATCTCAGCAACCTTAATTCTTTCTTCCATAGTTCTCATGTTAGTCTTTTTGACACTGTCATCCTCATGGGTTCTCAGTAGACATTTACGGAACTGAGTATAGATGGATGTTATCCAAGACTTTGATGGTAGTTGGACTGGTGTGTAGTCCCCCTGGATAGTAGTAGAGTGCTTTATTGACTAGTCACTGGTAGTAAATATATCAGCTATACCCCCAACAGTCCATGTTCATCAGCACTCAGATTCTTTGTACCTGATATTCCCTCTGGCATGAACATTCCTCCCTTTTTCTCTGCCTAGCAATTCTTACTTAGCCTACATTATCCATATCAAATATCAGTACCTTTTGAAAATTTCTCTTTGCTTTCAGAAGAGAAGTGTTTTACTATGAGATTGGTTGAGATGGAAAGAAAAACAACCATGTGGTTGATGTTGGGGAAGAACTTTGGGGTCTTGGAAATTGATAGTGGGGGAGAGGGAAGTTTTGGTGATTTCTATTGGAAAATAGTGAGACTGCTTGTCATAGGCAGATTGATTTTTAAAGATATTTTGAAATTTATTAACAATGTACTTCTCAAGAGGTAGTGTCTGCAGATTCAAAATGTGTCTCTACTTCAACTATGTACCCTTCCACCACTAATGCTTAGTACATAGCAGATGTCCCATATATATGATGGAATAGACATATTAAGTAACTATCCAACTACTTTATTGAAATTCCAACTGACATATTAGAATTCCAACTGAAATCATTGAAATTCTTCTTGACTTTCCCTCTTGAACATAGTTCCTGATTTTAGTCAAAATTGAGTATTCTTTTCAAATGATTATCCATATAGTATTTGAAATAAATCTGGCCCTCGTATAAGAGTTATGCCCCAAAGTTAGACTAAAGCTCAGAACTTCAAAGAAAATATACTTTTAGGCAATAGAGGAAAATAGATATTTTACTAAGGATTTCATACACGAGAAAGAGAATAGAGGCCATATTCTTCAGCTCAATATTTTACCTTCCTAGCCTTGGATAATTCCCATCCAACATCATTTTAATGGTCTCTCCTCTTACTCAAAAGCCACCATATTTTTGTTTCTTTTCAACCTCCCCACAACTGACCCCGTTCAGCCTCCAGTCTCACTGATGTCAGCTATCCCATCCGATGTCCTTCTAGATGTCACCATTTCTCATTCAGAACAGTTTTACTTCCTCAGCTTCTCTAATTTTATATTCACATATCAATTAATTAATATTATCTTCCACAGTGCAGAATGTATTGAAATTGTTCTTAGCTAAAAATTCCTCTTTAGACATCAGAATCTACTTGTTAAAGACATATTGAGGATGTATAATTTTTTCCCTAATAATTTTTTTCTGTCACATATAGTACAGAGACTTAAAGGATTTAAAATATGCTGGTTTAAATACAAATAAAGAACCAAATATTTGTTCTTTTTCCATTTCAAACTCTGAAGCTGCTGAAGTTTGAAGAAATCTGTATCATAAATATTAGAAAGTTCACACTTCTCAATCCATTCTAGGAAAATCACATGTAAGCTAACTTGATGAAAAAGAGAAGAAAGGTGAACCTTAGTTTTTGCATGTTTTCAAAATTTCCTTCTTAAAAAAAAGATAACTCAATTGGAGAATAGTCATGAGAAACAAACAAAAATCTTGTCAGCGTTTGAACACATATCTTTGAGAAGTAACTCTAAGGACTTTCCTTAATAGAACTAGATTAATGTATTAAATACAGTCATAAAGATTTCCTTGTATATGCTTTTTGAAAGCCTTTCACTATTTTCTAAGGAAGAGTATTTATAAGTGCCCATTGGAGTTAGCCAAATTGGACTGAAGTGTGGTTGGCTTGGAATAAATCACAATGACTCTAATTCAGTGGTAAAGCACATTTGAAGTAGGTCTATGGGCTTTCTGTTTGAATCTAGCTTGCTTATTGACCAATTCCAGCAAAGATAACATCTTTTTTCCCCCTTCAACTCTATAGGGCACATTTCCATGATAATAACAATTCTCTGTTCTTGGAAAGTGTGGAGTGGACCAGCTTGCTCACCACTTGGAAAAATGCCCAATTGTGAGACTATCCGTAAACCGGCCCTACCTTTATGCCTAACCTTGAGTAGTTTGACAATGGCTTAGCATTGTAGAAGAGGAACATTTTAAGGCATTTTTAGCATGTATATTTTGTAATGATTTCACTATATCAGCAATTTACAATTCTGATGTAGCCTTTTATTTTTATGGAGAACCAATTAAAAATAGCTTTGATACTGTGTGGCTCAGTACAGGGCTTTATCTGTCTGGATTATCATTTTCCCTGTAGACATATTTGCTTTTGATCTTTTTTTTTTCCCCCTCTAGGTTTTACTTTTTGATTAATAGTATACCAAGAAGAATTAAGGTGAATCTATAGGCCAACTGATAATCTTATTACTAAAAATATTTTTTAAATGGTATTGTGCTTCAGTGATTGTCCTGTTTCCAGCCTCCTTATTCAGCATAAGAAAGGAACAAGGGGAAGAAAGTTTGCATTGAGGATTTTCTGCCAACCACTGTTAGGCACTTTTATACAGATCATTCAATTTTTTGGAAAAAATGCATTCTTACCTCTTGTTTTACAGATGAATACCAAGTAGATTAATTTACTCAAGGTGATAGAAATACCAAATCATAATTTCAAAGTGCATGCATTTTCCACTTGACCATGAAAAACTGTTTACACATGTAAGCCTTTTCCTTCATAAAGTATTGCCTGAAGATGTCATGCTTTTTTATTCTATCCAATTTATTATACATTCTACAAAAAAAGGGGGAGAGAGAGCATTTCTTATTGCCTGCTCTGCGCCATTCATGATTCTGAGTTTTATTATCTAATTAATTAGGCACATGCACGCTGGTCACCTATAGTGGAGCCAGGCACTACATCGGTCATTTTGATATTGACCCCATGTCAGATCATTGAGACCTCAGACAGCTTCAAGATGGGCATTCGTCTCAAAGTCAAGAAAATAGATAGGAAACATGAATTAACTAACACAATTTCATTGCGCTAAGAGGTGGCAATACCTGCAATCACACTTAGATGTTCACATCCACTGCAGTCCATGTTCTTTCTGCCACCGAGACTCCCCCATTTTCAGAACGATTAAAGCCCATGACCTCTCCCGGACACAAATGGATGTGGCCCTCTTGTGAGCTGCCAGTTCTAACTTTGTATCTGGATGTGAAAACTTCATAAGAAAGAAGTCTTTTTACCCTCTAGACTCTTTCCTTTACCACAGGCCGTGTCTGCAGAGATATTGAGCTTAAATTTCTTCCAGGGAAAGTTTCTGTCTCCCACAAGAGCAACTTGAACCCTTGTTTAAAGGTACCTGTATGCTTTTAGCTAAGAACAGCTCTTCTCTATTTGTGAAGGCCTTCCTCAGCAATGCAGATTATGTTGTCAGTGTGGAGATATGCATGGAGCAGTGGGGGAGCAAGGGGAAACTTGCTCAGTCAGCGTAGGTGTTAGAATCACTTCTAGCAAATCATGGGTTAACAAAGTTAGACGTATATTGTCTCCACACCCACGTTGATGTCTCTAGAAATATTTTATCTCTTGGACTAGGAAGGTGAAAGAAATCAGTGGTCTGATGCAGTGGCATACCAAGGCAGAGAAGGGAGAGGCAATGAGAGCAGTCCATCCCAGGTGCCGGAAATGAGAAACTGTATCGCCTGTTGAAAAATTAAAGACAGTAAATTTGACTTAAAAAGTCAGACTGCTTTCTATTCACCGTGCACCAGCAATTCTAAGCAGCGGGAGGGATAAAATGTCTCCCCACCAGTGCAGACCATTCCTACCCTTAGTAAGCCAGTGGAGATGCAGACCTTCATTTTTCTCCAACCCAATTACAAACACCATTCAAACCAAAGTCCTCCACAGGCTGGGATGAAGAAGCCTGGTCTAATGTTAGTGAATATTTAGCTGTTGTCTCCTTTGGACTCTATATATCAAAGGTTTCATGCAAAAGTGTTACCAAAATAGCCCATGATAAATGGGATCTTAATGATGATAAACAGCCCTCCTTCCTCAACACATTGTCCCTTACATGCACTTTATAGGGCAACTCTGCTTTTACGCTCATTATCTTATTTTGTCCTTGTAACATCTCAGAAGAAGAAGTGCTGTAATAATCAGACAAGTTTATTATTTCCCCACACCGACCATTCAGACACACTTTGAAGGGCTGATCCTTTTCTAACCTCTGGATGAAACCTAGAGCAGGCCCCACAGATTTCCTTGTTACTCATAAATTTTTAAAAATTCTAATTACTGTTAGTTATAATATGGTCTCACTTATGTCAAGTTCAGTGTCATAATCCAGACTTCTCACATTAAAGCAGAATACCAGTCCTGGGAAAGGTGAAAATAGCTTGTGTCGTTCTTAATTCTCAGTCTAGAGTTTACTCAGTCAGTTGGCTCAAGTCATTTCCATTGTTGAAGAAGAGAGGGAGTTGAGGAAACAGGAAGGAGCTTACATGCCTGGCCAGGTACCTGACTGATATTGATTTCCTCTGGTCATGGCAGATGCTTAAAGCTCATTCTTTCTCTCATAGGGCACTTTCATAGGTGCTTCACAGTCCCTCTAACTTGGAAAATTATCACCTTCTGTTCATATGAAGGAGGTGAGTTTCCACTCCAACTGATTCTTTATCATTCCATTCTTGCATCTAGGTGTTCAGTATATACAACCTGACATTTTTTGCTGAGGTCTGTTCACTCCAGTACCTTTTTGGTTGTGTTCTAAAGAGTTTAGTAACCGGCTACCTTTGACTCACCATCAGCCTGTAGCTGCCTGAACAAATCCGACTACAGTCCTTTGCACTTATGATTTATCAGGCAGGAGCAAGATACCAGTCCATAATATCCCCCCAAATTATAGGGCACACATAGCACACCCATTCTATAGTCTCCTTGAAGACCTTCTCACTAACCTTGAGGTAAGACTAAAGTATCCCACCCTACTCTCCATGGGAGTGGAGGAAATCCTCTCATATTAACCACTGCCCCTAAGGAAACCCTCCCTCTAATCTCCATCTCCCCCTGTGGTGGCCAACTGTAATCCTTCTGTACCTTAAAGTCATTGGTAAAGATTACACAAGGGCAGATGGATTGCCCTACTGCTTTAAGTCCCATCTAGATGTTTTAGCATCTTTGAAAGGTTAGGAGTCTTGGGGCCTCAGTGTTAACCAAGCCTGAAAAAAAATCCGTTTTAACATATGGTGACAATCATTATACACATTTTACATTAAAAGGCAAACAACAAACAAACAAACAAAATCAGAGGCTCAGAGAGTTTGTCATTAGGTCTAATAATTGATGTGCAGCTAAGGAAGGGCAGACTTATCACTGGATTCCCAGGCCATTGTTAGCTTCACCAGACCTCACCGTGTCAGTAGCAACATGACAGCCCACACTCCAAATTTAACACATGAGGAAATACAAATTCAAATTTAGAGTGAAATCTCCAAGCCTGCTTAGTTTTAAAATTCAGACCACTGACTTAAAAATGGCTTAATGTTAAATTAGCTTAAAAGTAACTACATGGAGGTCACGAACTCAAACATCCCAGGTTGATGTCTTTCTATTTCAGACATCTATCCGACACAAGAAACCACTACGCTCCAACTTCACAAGGTCATGGAAGATTCTCAGTTTAAAGTTTCTGAGTATTTGAATTCTTTGGAGATCATAATAACAGATCTCAGTATTAGTTTACAGATTGTTTTAGAGGCATATTTTTAATCACGCACTGCATTTTTATTGGGACTGTGAGAATGTGAGCCGGCAGAGTTAGAGATTCTCACAGCACTTTGAGGAAGGAAAGAACTATAGCTCCTGTGTCCTGACCCATATTTCCTCTCTCAATAAAGTAAGCTCTTATTTCCTAGGCTAATGGGAACTATTATGCGTGTATACTTGCTCACTTTTAAGAGTCCTGTGTGTCAGTCACTTTAGATATGGATTCTGAAGATAGAATGGATATATGATAGATGGATCATGGTTCCTTTGATTACAGAGTCATTGCAGTATGAGTATTTAATTCATTACTTCATAAAGCTCTCCGAGATGACTGAAATTGTAGAAGGCAGCCTACACTAGAAACAGTCTCTCCCAGTTTAGTCTTTTGCCACTTCTCTTTTCAAAGTTGCCACAAGAGACTAGCAGTGTACCATCATACATGATTCTTTGTTCCAAATGCTTACAGTCTCAAAAATGAATGACCTATTAGGCAAAGCCTTGAACTGAAACAAAACCAGTCAAAATAATGCAGAACACATTGCTGGAAGGATAAGATGAGATCCTTCCCTGACTTCCTTAACAGGATGTGGTAAACACCTTCCAAATTCTTGTATTTTTAACTTACAAAAAGAAAACAATTAAAAGAATAAAAAAAGGGGGGGAGAGAAGCATTTTGCTGAAAAGCAAAGTTTAATAGAAAGTGTAATAAAAAAGAAATAAGCACAAAATCAAGGAAGTATAAAATTCAAATGCATTTTCTTGTACATTTAGCTTTCTTCTACAGGAGCCTATTAAAATTAGTATTCATATCTATGGGATAGGGATTCTATTATTAAAACAACTGAAGAGTTTTAATATTATAAATATGTATGACTATGTGAAACCATAAGAAGTATATTCTGCTCAAAGTTCTACTAATGCTGAATATGTTAATGAAAATGCGTTTTTATACAAGTGGTGTAAGTTATCCCCTTTAAAATTAGATAAAAACTATTTAGAAATAATTATGAGTATGTGTTCATTAGATTGGAGTTGGAAGACTGCAGGATAAGGGCATTGGTTCAAGTCCTTCATCTACCTCCATGCACTCAATTCCACAATAATGCTCCTAAGCATGTTATGGCAATTGACTCTCAATATTTAGAGAATTCTAATTCATTTCTACTCCTCCTTCACAAAACCGAGCCATTCTTGGAAAGTACTTTTTTTTTTTAAGTATAGCTTTTTTTTCTTCTACTTGGCCAGTGGTCTAGCCTTCTGAGTCTCAACTCCCCAGCCAGGGCCAGTCAGTAGGCTAGCCTTTTCTAGTTGATAGAAGTGTTGCTCAGATTGTAGTATGTACTTAATAGAGGCTTAGCTTTATCCTTGCTTTAAGTTAATCACAAACAACGCTCCTCTCTGTCCTTACCAGCAAGCCTCCTGTGAGTCCACTACAATTTGTCAGTACAGTCTGTGTAAATAACGAATTTGCTCAGATCTTATTTGACCAAGACCTGCACTAACACTGATTACTAGAGGCGCAATTACATCTTTATTGCATCTAAATGTATTTCATTTTAAAATGCTGTTTCTCTTCAGAATGTCTCTTTTTCTTTTCTCCCTCACTGTCCTCATTTCTGTACAACACTGATCCTTACTTCCCTCTGCCAGATCCTGATGCCAGTGTCAGTGAAGGATGGACCATGTATGACAGAGATTGTATGTATTCAGTACGGATATAATTACTGAGTTGTAATATATTTATACTTCTGAAAAATAAACATATTGCATACCTCTATCTCTATGTATATCCATTATCTGTCTGTCTGTCTATCTATCTATCTAGTTATTGAAACACATATTTCAGTCTATACACTATTTGGATAACTGTTTCTGGACCTGAAGTACTAGAGTTGTTCATTTCTAAGGAAAAGAATACTGCTTAGACACTACCATATTTTGTGTGGAGAACACATTTTTTGTTTTTTTAAAAAAAATTATTCTAAAAAGACCACATAGAAGTCTAAGCTGAGCATTTTCTAACCTGTGGTATTAATCTGAGGATGGAAGAGGATGCGTGTGGGAATGACATTTTCAGATATCTTAAGTTAACCTTTATCCTCCCTGACAATAATGAATTAGGTTTTTCTAGAGATGTCTGCCTTTCTGTGCATATCAGAATATTAGAATTTGTGTTGGGGAAGGATGTGCAGGGCATTTGATAGTTTGGAGCAAACCTCCCCAGATGATTTGGATACAACTCTTCCCTTGCCTCTGGTCTGTGAAGACCAGCAATCTGGGTTTTGCATTGGGAAACTCTATACAATTTTGAATTTTATGTGGCTCCAGTGCATACAAAATCATCAGCTATGCTTGGGAATGTGGAAATGGGGAAGGGAGAAGAGGAAAGGATATTCTTGCTACATTCTGTCCATCCTTATGCCCTTAGCTTCAAGGTTTTTTCTTCAAATGAATAGTATCTTTTTTTTTTTTTATCGCGGTATGTGGGCCTCTCACTGTTGTGGCCTCTCCCGTTGCAGAGCACAGGCTCCGGACACGCAGGCTCAGCGGCCATGGCTCACCGGCCCAGCCGCTCCGCGGCATGTGGAATCTTCCCGGACCGGGGCACGAACCCGTGTCCCCTGCATCGGCAGGCGGACTCTCAACCACTGTGCCACCAGGGAAGCCCGTGAATAGTATCTTTTTGACCTAACAGGGATTAGATTCTCTCTCCCATGCTCCTTAATTTCCTGCTGATCTCTGTCATTTTTCTGTGACCATTTTAAAGAGGATAGTTTTAAAACTATTAATTTGTACAACTTTTGCCAGCCATTATGTTAGAAATTTATTTATTGGAGTATAGTTATTAGTAAAAACAGGGGCCAAGAAGAAATAAACAACTCATTTAACTCAGAATACTGTATAGAAAATGCATTGGCTAAAAATATTTGCTATATCATGAGGTAATGCCTGTGACTGAAAGAGTTCAATACTGTTTTCAAATGCTAGCTCTCATTTGGCTAACCACATACAATAGTTCTCAAGATAAATGGAACATTGGGCTGGATGTAATATTTAATTCTACTAAATATGTTTACTCAGATTTGCTCTATTCAATTTTCTGTTGTATTAGTTATCTACTACTACGCAACAATATTTCCCAAAGCTTAGTACCGTAAAGCAACAATTTTTCTTTCATCTCAGAGCGTTTTTCTAAGGGTCAAGAATTTAAGAATAGCTAAGACAGTTGGTTTTGGCCCAGGGTCTCATGGGGTTCTATTCAACCTGTTGGCTTGAACAGAAGTCATCTGAAAGTTTGTCCAATGCTGGAGTATCTGCCTCCAAGCTCACTTTGGCTGTTGGCAGGTGGTCTCAGTTCCTTGCCATGTGAGTCTCTCTGTAGGGCTGATTATAACATAGCATCTGGCTTCCCTCAGAGTGAAGCATTTGAAAGAGAGTGACACCAGACTGTCTTTTATGATCTAGTCTCTGAGTCACACACTGTCACCTTCACCTTATATTCATTGCAAGTAAACAGTTAAAGCAATCTACACTTGACTAGAGGAGGCAGAGACTATTAGGGGCCATCTGAGTGACTGCCTACCACAGTCTTCCATCTGGCCTCAGTGACTCACATTCATCCCACAGGCAAAATATTGTTACACCTTCCCAAAGCCCCCCCCATGTCATCTCATCAGCATCAGCTCAGAGAACAAGATCTTGTCATCTAAACCAGATCCAAATGAGAATAAGTCTCCTCTTGTGAACTAAAGAAGGCAGTTTGCTACCCTATATGTCCCCAACATGGTAAGCGTTTTAAGGTATAGAATCACTGCCATAGGCACTCCCATTCATAATGGAAGGTGAGGGGGAAAGCTGTACACAAGAATCTTCGGACCGTAGCAGTTCTCTCATGCTTCTCTGGAGTTGTTCTCCATCATTCTTAATTTGGGACTATTGGCTCATTCCCTACCCACCTGAGTCATTTTTCTTTTTCCATGAAAGGTAGCATATATCTACAGCTGAACAATTTCTTAGCTTCCTTTCTGCCAGTACTATTTTGGGAGTCCAACAGCCTTTTCTCAATTTATACTGTCTCTATTCCTTACAGTCCAAATTGGCAGGTTTTCCATTGATATAATTCTTTTAAAAAGTTTGAGTCTTCTGTGAATCTTATTTGGGTCCAGCACTTTAGATGGAAACCATATCCTCAAATTTCTTAGAGATAAACCCATCTCTGCCTTGGGCTTCTGCTGAAGGACAATACCTTTAGAACCAAGCTTCCTAAATCTTGATTGATTGAGAAGATCTGTTAGTTATACCCTTAAAATATTTAGAGGGCTTCTTATTTAAAAGAATAGAGTCTAAGATACCCCCTTCGATATTTCTGAAGTCTTAACGAAGGATCTTATAGTCACAACCTGTGTCATCTTTAGACCATGATGTCCTGAGAGTTCCCTGAGCTTGACCTCTGCTCAGAAGCCCTTTCTTAATTTTAGCATTGTTTACCATCTGGAGAGACCGAGAATTTTCAAAACCAGCCAGTGCTGCTTCTTTTTGTTTAATAGTCCTTCCTTTAGCTTATGTATTGCCTCTCACATTTCACTATTAGCAGCAAGAAGAAACCAGATGGTAACATCAACACTGTCTGGTGGAAGTCTCCTTAGCAAGATCATCTACCCCCAGTTCAATGTTCAAAATTCTATGAACAGTTGTATCCAAGGCACTTTAAGCTTCTATAAACCCTCTTTTCAAAATCTTTCCAGCTTCTGACCACTGCTTGGTTCAAAGCCACTTCCATATATATATGTATATATATATTTTTTCTCAACATCATTGGGTACCAAGAGCTGTATTTATAATCTATCACCATATAACAAATTAACCTAACATTTAGCAGCATAAAAACACAAGAATTTATTTTTCAATGAAGTCTGTGAGTATAAGGAATCCATGATGGCTTAGCTGAGTGGTTCTGCTTTAGGGTATCTCATGAAGTTGCACCCAAGATGTTGGTTGGGGCTTCAGGCACCTGAAACTTTTCCTGGGGCTGGAGAATCTTAATTCCAAGCGCACTCAAATGGTTGTTGGCAAAAGTTCTCAGCTCTTTGTCACATGGATCTCTCCATAAGGCAGTACATGACATGGCAGCTGGCTTCCTGCAGAAGACATGATCAAGGAGCAAATGAGAGTTATACCACACTGCCTCCTATGACCTATTTTCTGGGTCACTTTGACTTTTTCTGTTTGTCATAAATGGATCAATAAGTCAAGCACACATTCAATAGGAGAAGATTACACAGAACATAAATATCAGAAGACGAGGATCACTGAGCTCAATCTTAGAGACTGGCTATCTCAATTGCAATACAAACTTTCAATTTACTTGAGGAAACTGGTTTATTCTTACACTGATTTGTTAACATGATTTATAGTCAAGACTTTATATAGCATATAGAGTACCTAAGAATGAAAATAGAATTAGTAGATTGGTGCAAATATGTGGCATCACTTCTACACCTACGTTTGATTTTGAGGTATAGAAATAACTCATACAGATCTTCCTTGACTTATGATAGGGGGTTCCATCCCCATAAACCCCTTGTAAGTTAAAAATATTGTAAGTCAAAAATGCATTTAATACACTTAACCTACTGAACATCATAGCTTATCCTAGTCTACCTTAAATGTGCTCACAACCCTTCTATTAGCTTACAATTGGGCAAAATCATCTAAAATTAATACAAAGCCTATTTTATAATACAGAGTGGAGTATCTCATGTAATTTATTGAATACAATACTAAAAGTGAAATACAGAATAGTTCTGAGTGTATCAGTTGCTTACCCTCGTGATAGCGTGACTGAGTAGGAGCTGTGACTTGATGTCACTGCTCAGCATCACGAGAGTATCGTACTGCATATCACTAGCCTGGGAAAAGATCAAAATTCGATGTATAATATGATTTCTACTGAAAGCAAATCACTTTCATACCATCATAAAGTTAAAAAGAAATTGTGAGTCAATGCATCAGTAAGTCGGGGGCTTATTTGATAGTGGTGCAAAGTTTTCAGAATTCTTGTATCCAGTACCTCATTGCAATAAGGTGAGTGGGTAAGTATCATTCCTTACTTTCAGATGAGAAAAACACCCAGGACACTATTTTTTCTAGTGGTGTGGAATAGAACCCAAATCTTAGAGATTCATCCCCCTAAGATAATAAACATTAATACAAGCCTATATGCATTTCTGCTGTTCCAACAACACATTCTATCCAAACTGGGGTGAACAATCTGAAAATTAAAGGGAGCTAATGAACTTCTAACAAGAACTTCATTTTTTTCTTTGTGGATCAGTAATTTTCCACATACCACTTCTTCTTTACCCATTTATCTGTTGATGGGCACTTGGGTAGCTTGGCTGTTGTAAATAGTACTGCTATAAACATTGGGATGTATGTATCTTTTCAAATTAGTGTTTTCATTTTTTCCAGATATATACTCAGGAGTGGAATTACTGGGTCGTATGGTTCTAAATCTAAAGTTAAAATCTAAATTTTAACTTTCTTGAGGAACTTCCAAGCTGTTTTCCATAGTGGCTGCACCAATTTACATTCCCACCAACAGTGTACAAGGGTTCACTTTTCTCCACATCCTCTCCAACATTTGTTATTTGTAGACTTTTTGATGTTAACCATTCCGACAGGTGTGAGGAGAGATCTCATTGTTGTTTTGATTTGCATTTCTCTAATCATTAGTGATTTTGAGCATCTTTTCATGTGCCTCTTAGCCATCTGTAAGTCTTCTTTGGAAAAATGTCTATTCAGGATTTTGCTCATTTTTTGATTGAGTTGGTGAGCTGTTTATATATTTTGTATATTAACCCATTGTCAGTCATATCATTTGCAAATATTTTCTCCCATTCTGTAGGTTGTCTTTTCGTTTTGTGGATGGTTTCCTTTGCTCTGCAAAAGCTTTTAAGTTTAATTAGGTCCTATTTGTTTATTTTTGCTTTTGTTTCCTTTGCTTTAGGAGACAGATCCAAAAAAAATATTGCTGCGATTTATGTCAAAGAGTGTTCTGCCTCTGTTTTCCTCTAGGAGTTTTATAGTATCCGGTCTTACATTTGGGTCTTTAGTCTATTTTGAGTTTATTTTTTTATATGGTGTTAGAGAATGTTCCATGTGTCTGCTTTGTGCCAGTACCATACTGTTTTGCTTACTGTAGCTTTGTTGTATAGCCTGAAGTCAGGGAGCATGATTCCTCCAGCCCTGTTCTTTCTCAAGATTGTTTTGACTATTTGAGTTATTCTCTGGTTCCATATAAATTTTGAAATTATTTGTTCTAGTTCTGTGAAAAATGCCATGGGTATTTGGATAGCGATTTCATTAAATCTGTAGATTGCTTTAGGTGGTATAACCATTTTAACAATATTAAGTCTTCCAGTCCAAGAGCATGGGATATCTTTCCATTTCTTTGTATCATCAATTTCCTTTATCAGTGTTTTATAGTTTTCAGAGTATAGGTCTTTCACTTCCTTAGTTAAGTTTATTTGTAAGTATTTTATTCTTTTTGATGCGATTTTAAATGGGATTTTTTAAACTTTCTCCTTCTGATAGCGTATTATTAGTGTATAGAAAAGCAACAGATTTCTGCATATTAGTCTTGTAGCCTGAGACTTTGCTGAATTCATTTATTCTAATAATTTTTGGATGGAGACTTTAGAGTTTTCTATATAAAATATCATGTCATCTGCAAATAGTGACAGTTTTACTTCTTCCCTTCCAATTTGGATGGCTTTTATTTCTTTTTCTTGTCTGATTGCTGTGGCTAGGACTTCCAATTCTATGTTAAATAACAGTGATGAGAGTGGACATCCTTGCCTTGTTCCTGAATTTAGAGGAAAGGATTTCAGCTTTTCACCACTGAGTATGATGTTAGCTATGGGTTTGTCACAAATGGCCTTTTTTATGTTGAGATATGTTCCCTCTAAACACACTTTGATGAAAGTTTTTACCATGAATGGATGTTGATTTTGCCAAAGGCTTTTTCTGCATCTGTTGAGGTGATCATATGATTTTTATGCTTCCTTTTGTTAATGTGGTGTGTCATGTTGATTGATTTGTGAATGTTGAACCATCCTTGTATCCTTGGAATAAATCCCACTTGATTATGGTTTATGATTCTTTTTTATATATTGTTGGATTCAGTTTGCTAATATTCTTTAGAGGATTTTTGCATTTATATTCATCAAAGATATTGGCCTATAATTTTCCTTTTTTTGTAGTATCTTTGTCTGGATTTGGTATCAGGGCAATCATGGCCTTGTAGAATTAATTTGGGAAGGTTCCATTGTCTTCAATTTTTTGGAATAGTTTTTCTTTATATGTTTGATAGACTTCCCCTGTGAAGCTGTTAGGTCCTGGACTTTTGTTTGCCAGGAGGCTTTTTTTGTTTTGTTTTGTTTTTGTTTTTTTAAATTACAAATTCAGTTTCACTGCTAGTGATCGGTCCATTCAAATTGTCTGTTTCTTCTTGATTCAGTCCTGGCAGATTATATGTTTTTAGAAATTTGTCCATTTCTTCTAGGCTGTCCAGTTTGTTGGCATGTAACTGTTTATAGTATTCTCATGATTTTTTTTGTATCTCTGTGGTATCAGTTTTTATCTCTCCTCTTTCATTTCTTATTTTGTTTATTTGGGTCCTCTATCTTTTCTTCTTGGTTTGCCTGGCTAAAGGTTTATCAATTTTGTTTCTCTTTTCAAAAAATGGATTCTTGGTTTCATTGATCTTTTCTATTTTTTTAATCTCTATTTTATTTATTTCCTCTCTGATCTTTATTATTTCCTTCCTTCTACTGACTTTGGGTTTTGTTTGTTCTTCTTTTCCTGATTTCTTTAAGTGGTAGGTTACATTGTTTATTTGAGATTTTGATTGTTTATTGGAGAATGCCTGCATCACTATATACTTACTTCTTAGAACTGCTTTTTGCTGTATGCATAGATTTTGAAGTGTTGTGTTTCCATTTTCATTTATCTTGAGGTATTTTCTGACTTTTTCTTTGGTTCCTTCATTGACCCATTGGATTTTTAGAAGCATATTGTTTGTTCTCCATGTGTTTATTCTTTTTCCATTTTTTTCTTTCTGTAG
Organism: Neophocaena asiaeorientalis asiaeorientalis; assembly: GCF_003031525.2. NCBI lineage: Eukaryota > Metazoa > Chordata > Mammalia > Artiodactyla > Phocoenidae > Neophocaena > Neophocaena asiaeorientalis. Next base: position 6,314,826 of record NW_020172625.1, read on the forward strand.
TTGATTTCTCGTTTTATACCATTGTGGTAGGAAAAAATTCTTGACATAATTTCTATCCACTTAAATTTGTTGAGACTTGTTTTGTGGTCTAACCTGTAATCTATATTGGAGAATGATCCATGTGCACTTGAAAAGAATGTATTCTGCTGGTTTTGGATGTAATGTCCTGTAGATATCTATTAAGTCTAACTGATCCATTGTGTCATTTAAGACCACTGCTGCCTTATTGATTTTCTGTCTGGATGATCTGCCCATTGATGTCAGCATGATGTTAACATCCCCTACTATTATTATATTATTGTCAATTTCTCCCTTTATGTCTGTTAATGTTTGCTTTATATATTTAGGTGCTCCGGTATTTGGTACATATATGTTAATGAGTGTAATATTAGTTTCTTGTATTGATCCCTTTAGTATTATATAATGCCCTCTTTTGTCTTAGTTTGAAAGTCTATTTTGTCTGATTTGAGTATTGCTGCACCTGATTTCTTGTTTCCATTTGTAAGAAATATCTTTTTTTCCATCCCCTCACTTTCAGTCTGTGTGTCTTTTGCTCTGAAGGGAGTCTCTTGTAGGCAACATATTGAAGGGCCTTGTATTTTTATGCAGTCATCCACCCTATGTCTTTTGATTGGAGCATTTAGTCCATTGACATTTAAAGTAATTTTTCATCGATATGTACTTATTGCCATTTTATTACTTGTTTTCCAGTTGTTTTTGAAGTACTTCTCAGTTCATTTCTTCTTTTTGTTTCTACCCTTGTGGTTTAATGATGATTTTCTTTAGTATTATGCTTGTGTTCCTTTCTTTATGGTTTTTGTGTATCTATTTTAGGTTTCTGATTTGTGGTATGGGGTTCATACATGTTGATCTATAGTTATATCTATTTGTTTTAAACTGGTAGTTTAGATCTAAGTTTAGATCTAAGTTTAGATCTAAGAGATCTAAATTTTTTACTCCCCTCCCCCACATTTTGTTTTTGATGTCATATTTTACATCTTTATGCTTATCCCTTAATTGTTTACTGTGGTTATAGTTGCTTCTACAATTTTTTGTCTTTTAATATACATATTGGTTTATTTAAGTGGTTGATCCCCAATCCTTACTATATATTTGCTTTTTCTAGGAGCATTTTTCCTTTCCTATTGATTCTTCTTTTCTATTTAGAGAAGACCCTTCAACATTTCTTTCAGGGTAGGTTTAGTATTGATGAATTCCTTAAGGTTTTGCTTGTCTGAGTTCTTTCTCTTTCCTTCCATTCTAAATGATAATCTTGCTGGGTACAGTATCCTAGGTTGCAGATTTTTCCCTTTCAGCACTTTGCATATATCATGCCATTCCCTTCTGACCTGTAAAGTTTCTGCAGAGAAGTCAGCTAATAGCCTTATGAGGATTCCCTTGTATGACTCTTTGTTTTTCTTTTGCTACCTTTAGAATTCTCTATCTTTAACTTTTGCCATTTTAATTATGACATGTCTTGGTGTTGATTTGCTGGGGTTCATCTTGTTTCAGACCCTCTGTGCTTTCTGTACGTGGGTGTCTGTTTCCTTCTTCAGATTGGATAACTTTTCAGCCATAATTTCCTCAAATACATTTTTGATCCCCTTCTCTCTTTCTTCTCTTTCTGGAATCTCTATAATGCAAATGTTGGAATGTTAATGTTATCCCAGAGATCTCTTAAATTGCTTTCATTATTTTAAAATTTGGTTTTTCTTTCTGCTGTTCCAATTGGGTGATTTCCATTATGCTATCTTCCAGATCACTTATGTGTTCTCCTATATCACTTAGTCTGCTATTCTTTCCTTCCAGTGTGTTTTTTATTTCAGCTGTTGAATTATTCATTTCTGATTAGGTCTTTTTAAAATATTTTCTAGTTCCTTTTAAAAAGTGTTAGTGTTTATATCTTTTCCCTAATTCAGTTAACATTTTTATTACTAATGTTTTGAATTTTTAATCTGGTGAATTGTTTATTTGTTTTATTATTTTTTTCAGGACTTTTCTTTTGCTCTTTCAATTGAGAGTAGTTTCTCTGTGTTTTCAGTTTGCTTAACTTTCTCTGCCTCCATGAATTTGTGTGAATTACTTCACAACAGTTACCTATTGTGGTCTTGAAGGGGTGTATTTATGTGGGAGCATCCCTATGAGGACTGCATGTGCCCAGTGCCTTTGGTGAGAGAGCTGGATGTAATGCAGATGCCAGTTATGTCTTTCCTCAGGGTTTGCTGGAAGCTATCACCTTGGTAGGGGGTGGGTCTAGAGATGGAGGAGCTGGATCTGGTGCTGAATGTGAGGTGGGACTTCAGTTCTGTTCAGTGGCCATCACCACCCTGTCAGGGACAGGGTTTGATCCCTAGTTGCTGGAGCAGAATCCCTGAGGGTCGGGCTTGAGTTGGCTCTGTTCCCTTTAAGTGTGTGTGTTTTCCCTCTCCCCATATCAGGACCTTTGCCCCAGAGGAGGGGAGTATTGAAGCAAGTGGAGCCTGTGTGTGGACAGAGGTCCAGTGTGCTGCCTGTGTAGGTGTCAGCGGCTCTGCCCAGATGCAGCCTTGGATGTGAGCCCCCTTTGACTCTTACAGCTGATCACTTCCCTCTGCCACTCCTGAAGGGCTGTCAGGGACCTCCATGGACTCTTGGCATGTTTAGGGAGGTTAGCTGTGACAGAATGGCCACTGTCAGAGATCTGGGCAGCTTCTGAGGCACTGCCTGAGTAAACACCAATGATGGCTGCCACTACTCTATCTGGCCTCTGCTTTGGGACCAGTTCACCTCTGCATCCCATGGTCAAGTTTTTTCCCAGTCCTGGTTGCTCCAGACCCTTTGCCACACTGTGGCATGGAGTGAGCAAGGCCAGGGCATTTGCTTGCCTTGGCCTGGGATGTGGGGCAAGCCAGTCACAGGAAACCTGGCAGCCGCTAGAGCAGATCTCTCCCTGCCCTGCCTTGGGGTCTAGTCAGCCCGAGTATGCTCCTCATGAGCGGAGTCCAGGCTTCTCCAGCCTTCCTATCTGACTCGGCGGTTCTCCAACCAGCCAAAGGGGCTTGTTTCCTCCACATAGGGCCCCGGGACTGGGATACCCACTCTGGGACTCAATCTACTCACTCCCCAAGGCGGCGGGTCCACTCTTGTAATCTCTTTTCCTCTGAGTCCCCTCTCAGAGACGCAGGTCCTGACCTGATCAGTTTTCTTCCCTTCTTACCCAATTACATATTTATCTATCTATCTTCCTTTCAGCCTTGGTTGTGTAGTAATCCTTCTGCCAGTTTCCAGTTAGTTTTCATTGAGGATTATTCCTCACGTAGATGTACTTTTGATGTGTTCTTTGGGGGAGGTGAACTCCATGTCCTCTTACTCTACCATCTTGATCTCCAAGTGCCCCCTTTTTAAATTTAGCTCATTATTTTTAGAAGTTGAAGTATGGTTGATTTACAATATTGCGTTAGTTTCAGCTATACAGCAAAGTAACTCAGTTGTATATATATAGTTTTCCATTATAGATTATTAAAGATATTGAATATAGTTTCCTGTGCTATACAATAAATCCTTATTGTTTATCTATTTTATATATAGTAATTTGTATCTGTTAATTCCATGCTCCTAATTTTTCCCCCTACTCCCTTTTGCCTTTGGTAACCATAAACTTGTTTTCTATCTCTGTGTCACTCACTACCTTTTTAAAAAATGTTCCCTAAATCAGTGGTTCTCAGTATGGAGTGTCTTCATTAATATACGAAAGGGAATTTATTACTACCATTAATATAATTATCAGGCCTTTTAGATATGAATTTTAAATAAGTTATGGGAGGTTCAAGATTATTTCTGTAATAACAGTACTTTGATTTATTGGCATTCTGATACAGATAGATTAGATAGATAGATAGAGTTCAAATTAGAATTAGAGTAGTTTATACTATGAAAATCACATGTACGTTGCAGACTGTATTATTTACACTACCATTCATAACAAGTGGTCGTTACTAATACAGTATCAGTTAAATGCATAAAGCTAAGTTCAAGAATAATAAAAAATTATCCCTCAAAACTCCTTAAGTAGCCAGTAAAGTACATTAAGTATGCCATACACAAATCTTTATTGAGTCTAACAAAGTTAGTTTTTCCTTTATTGTAAGAAATAGATTCCTGGTTCTAACTTGTGTGAGCGTGTGTGTGTGTGTGTGTGTGTGTGTGTGTGTGTGTGTGTGTGTGTATACAACTGACCAGAGGAATCTTCTTTAGCCTTATGAGAAGCTCACAGTAAGAGTTGGAGGTTGCAGAGTGGCAGGGTGGGTGGGGTGGTGGTAATCAAGTCACAGGTGCATCTGGACAGCAAATTCATACTTCTTCACTGAGACTGCATGGGCCGAATGCAGGCAGAAATCTTAACACTGTATTTTGTGTTTTGCTTTATTTTTGTCTCTCTTTTTTGGTTTTGCTGAGCGATAGTTATATCAGCATATGTTCACTGAACATATGATGTCGATGCTTAGTATCATTAGCTGTGGTGTTGATTGCAAATATTACAGTTTTTAAATTCAGTGAAAAACCATTTTCAGGTTTTCTTAATATATGAGTAAGTCCATAGAAAATGTGGCAAGCCTGTGAACATTACCTGTTACATGTGTGGCTGCAGTAGAAAACAACTGCTGGTACTATTAGGTACTGCTGGTACTACAAGAAGTTACCCTTGACTTTGATGGTGTGGTCCTTGGGAAATAAGTTTCCTCATGTGGTATATGTTTCAGGCAGGAAAAAAAAGGTGGTTGTAAAGGGATGCAGAGAAAGGTCTCTGAATATAGCTAATGCCATATTACCCATTTATCCTGAAGCCATATTACCTGAGTTTTCTCCATTAGGCATGTATCCCAGTTTTGGTGTAGACTTTGCTAACATAGGGTGGTGACAGACCTCAGTTTGGTAGAGCAGGCTCTGAATGTACAGTCCTCATTTCTGTCATATCCCAGAGAGGGCTGGTGTCAAAACACCAACTCTTGAGGTAAGATTTCTCTTCTGGTACTTAACAGCTTTTATTTATTTATTTATTTATTTATGTATATATGTATGTATGTATGTATGTATGTATGTATTTAGTGGCCACACCATGCAGCATGTGGGATCCTAGTTCCCTGCCCCGGGATAGAACCTGTGACCCCTGCAGTAGAAGCATGGAGTTTTAACCAGTGGACCACCAGGGAAGTCCCTGGTACTTAAAAGTTTTAAACTATTGCTTTCAAATGCAAGGGGGAAAAGGATGTTTCTTCAGCATTAGTTTTTTTTTTTTTTTTTTGGCCACACTGTGCAGAATGTGGGACTTAGTTCCCCGACCAGGGATAGAACTCATGCCCCCTGCCGTGGAAGCACAGAGTCTTAACCACTGGACTGCCAGGAGGACTGCCATGGAAGCCCCAGCATTAGCTTTTATTGTGTATACTCCTTTCTTCTAAGCAATGAGTTATGTTGAAATTGTCATGATTAGTGAGTAATAAAATGGACAGAAAAGCTGCTTTACTAAAATACTAAGTCAAATCTTCATATAATTTTAAAACCCTCACTCTAAAGATAATTTTGTTGAACTGAGAGTTTGTGCTCCAGGAGATGCAAGCAGCTGAGTATCCATGCATGTAAAATTCTTAGGGTAAGAAGAAAAGAGTAGATTCACCTGAGAAATGCATCATGACTTTACCTTTTATATTTTATGTCTCTAGTTTATTTCAAATGCACATATCCATCTCATATTTTAGTTTTTATAATAAGTTTTCTTATGTTATATACATACAGTACAATAATATATTTTATATATTATATATTGGTGTTTTATAAATTTAAATATGTAAATCTATGTGTAATATATACTATATATCTAGTTATTTTAATATATTAAGTTGTTAAATAAGATACCTCACAAATATATATGTTTAAACACATATTAGGTAACATTTATAAAACATATCAAATTGTATTTTACTTTTCCATATTTTAAATAATAGTCCAAGTGTATTTAAAAATATCCATATAATTTTATATATGGTATATATCAATATATATTAAAGATGATGTATAATATATTTGGTATATAACATAAAACGATCAAATATCTATCATTTAATTCATATTTAAATGTTATGTTTAAATATGTAAATGCATATTTAATTTTATTCATATTAGATATTTATTACATATTTTATATATATAGTCATGAAAGTGTTAAAAAATGCAATAAATTAAAATGTTTCAAAAAGTATACATGATTTAAGTAAATACGTATAGCTCTTCTATCTTTTCTATAAGTTTTAAATTCTTTGGGTTTCATTTATTTAATCTAGTTTTTACAAAATTTTACTAAGAAAATATTATCTTTTTCACAAGTATCGTTTCCTTGTGTTGGTTTCTTTGCTTTGTTTTCCTCTCAGTTAAGGACTAAGTTACTGAATTTCCCACAGTGTTTTATGGAGAAAATTACTTGTTTATGTTTTTGTTATTTTTAAGAGGAACTTCATGTATAAGTAAGTGCTAAATGCTGGGTTAAATTAAGCTCTACTGGCTTCTTTATTTCAGGACTTCCCAGAGATTTTGCTAACTAATGTGCATTATGAATTACAAAATGGGAGTTATAGCATTTTGAAATTTTTGGAACTGAGAACATCCTCTCATTTTACTCCTCTTTTTTCCAGAAGTGTTTTTTAGTATTATTCTTCTTCCATGGAAAACATTATTCTTCTTTCAAAGTTTGTTAACTCACAGCATTCTGAGCTCCTCAACTTGAGATATTTGAAAATTCTATTACAAATTGAGCATATTTCAGAATCACTTGATGTATGTCAACATCAGTGCTATATGTCCCTTCCACAAAGCTTATACTCAAAGCTGTATAATGGTATAATGAAATACAAGTAGTTATAGTAAAAATTTACATAGTATTAATTCCAAAAATTATTTAAATCTCCTTTAGGTAAGATTAGTGTTAGTGTCTGTATTATATCAATATGAGAAGTTAGGTGATTTGTTCAGAGTCACAGCTAGAAAGTGGCAGAGCCAGGATGTGAACTCAGATGTTGTGTCCATGTTCAGTGATCAGTCCACTTATTGAATCCATTTAAATGTGTTACATAAAGCACACATGCCCATATGTATTTTGCCTACTTTCTCATTGTTCCTGATTATTTTTGTGAGGTAAGATGTCAAAAATATTTTAATGAAATTGACATCATAAAAAATACTGCTTTCAGATATGCTTAACAAAAATGCCACATTTGTTTAATAATTTTGTCTTGCATTTATATAGCAGATTTCTAGGATTGCACTTCATTCACTACTGAAATATAATTTTCTGGTGTTAAATAGAGCAACAGGTCAAAAACACATACAGTCTCATAACATGACTGTTGACAGGGTGTGAGAAAAATAAACTCACAAAAAGAAACTCTAAAAAAATTCTACAAATGCCAGTTAGAATGAAAACAGCACTGGTAAAAGAAAATGTAACATATCTTGAGGCATTGCCAAACTATACATTTTTCATTCAACAAACTTGACGTAGCCTTCTCAAAGTCAGCAAAATTCTATAACAGAGTAGGTTTAGAACTGTGAGTTAGACTCATTGTTTGAGGCCAGTAGTACACTAATACCAAAACCAGAAAATGAAAGAGATGAATGTCTCCTATGAGATTAATTTTTAAAAAATCAGCAAAATATTAGGAAATTGAATCCAGCAAAGTATAAAAAGACTTTCACATCAAGACCAAGGGAGATTTATCCCAGGTATGCAAGGATGTGGCAGTGTTCAAAAGTTAACCAGTGTAGTCCAGCATTTCAATAGGCTAAAGAAGAAAAATTATATGAGTATAGCAATTGATACAAAAAAATAATTTGACAAAATTCAACATCCATTCATGATGAAAACTTGCAGTAAAGTAGAAATAAAGGACTTCCTCAAATTGATTAAAAGATGTTAGAAAACTGAAGTTAATACCATACTTAATGTTGAAATACTGAAAGCTTTCCCCTTAACATGAGGAAGAAGACAAGGATGTCCACATTTACCACACTTAACTGACATAGTACTAGAAATTATAGTCAACACAATAAGAAAAGGAAGTAAAAGGCAGATTGGAAAGGAAGAAATAAAATTGTGTCAGTTTATAGGTGCCATGATTATCTATACAGACAATGTGAAAGAATCTACAAAAGAATTCCTAGAACTATAATATCTGAGTTCAGCAAGATTGGTTCCAGAAGGACGAACATGGCATGATTCCCCTTATATGAGGCATCTAAAATAATCAAACACATAGAAGTAGACAGTAGAATGGTGTTTACCAGAGTACGGGAGGGAGGAAGATATAGGAAGTTGTACAAAGGGTATAAAGTTAGTTACACAAAATGAGTAAGTTCTAGCGATCTGCTGTACAACATAGTGCCTGTAGATAACAATGAGGTATTGTGCACTTAAAATTTTGTTAAGAAGGTAGACTTCCTGATAAGTGTTTTTACCACAGATCAAACAAACAAACAAACAGAAAACAAAGGGACACAAGGAAACTTTTGGAGGTGAAGGTTATGTTTATTACCTTGATTGCAGTGATGGTAACATGAGTGTATGCATATGTCCAAACAAATCAGATTGTATTCATTCATTATGTGCAAATGTTTTTTTCCAATTATACCTCAATAAAGCTGGAAAAAAATACCCTTAAAACCAGTGCAAAAAGTATTGATTGCATTTCTACATAGTAACAATGAACATTGTTAATTCGGTTTATAACTGAAGTTAAAAATACATGTGCTCCAAAGAAAGTGATGTACTTTAATTAGGTCTAACAAAACAGGTACAGAATCTCTATGCTGAAAATTACAAAAAGCTCATGAGAGAAACTAAAGTCTGAAATAGACATAATGGGCTTATCAATGTGAAAACTCAATATTAGTAAAGATTAATAAAGTGCAACTGCAATTCAGTGGAAGAACAGCCTTTTAACAAATGGTGCTGGAGCAATTGGACGACCATAGGGAAAAAAAAAATTTACAAAGATAACTTGATCTAAACCTCACATTTTACACAAAAATTAACTCCAAATGGATCACAGACTTAAATGAAAATGTAAAACTACAAAACTTTTAGAAGGAAACATAGGAGAAAATCTTTGAGACCTAGGACTAGGTAAATAGTTCTTAAACTTGACACCAAAAACTTGATACTCAAAGGGGAAAATTAATAAATTGGACCTCACAAAAATTAAAAGCTTCTACTTTTTGTAAGGATGAACAACAACCTAGAGAGATTGGGTAAAAATATTTTCAATCCACATGTCTTGACAAAGACTTGCATGTAGAATATAATGAACTCTCAAAACTCAACAATTAGAAAAATCCAGTTAGAAAATGGTCAACAGTCTTAAACAGGCATTTCACTGAAGAAGATATACAGATGACAAATAAGCACTTGAAAAGAAGCTCAACATAATTAGTCAATAGGGAAATTAAAATTAAAACCAAAATGAGAGTTTAGGTGTAGTGATAATCTTACCTAGTGATGGTGATATTAGAATGGCTAAAATTATTTTTAAAATAAAAAGTATTAATAACATTAAATGCTGGTGACGATACTGAAAAACTGAAACCTTCGTACATTACTGGCAAGAATTTAAGATGGTACAGCCACACTGTAAAATAGCTTGGCAGTTTCCTATAAAACTAAACATGCAAACTCTATACAATCCAGCAATTACACACTTGGGAATTTATCCCACAGAATGAAAACTTATGTTCATACAAAAACCTGTATACAAATGTTTATGGCAGCTTTATTTGGAATAGCCAAAAATTGGAAACACAAATGTTCTTTACTGGATGAATGATTAAAGAAAATGTGGCGCATACATACGCTGGAATACTACTCAGCAATAAAAACAAAGAGATTAGTGATGTATTCAACAACTTGGATGGATCTGCAAAGAATTATGCTGAGTGAAAAAGCCAATTATAAAAGGTTACATACTGTATTGTTACATTTACATAACATTCTTGAAATAAAACAAAATTATGGAGATGAAGAAGAGATTAATGGTTTCCAGAGGTTAGGGATGAGATGGGGACACACACTGTGAGTTTTGCGTATTAAAGCAAGAATGAAATAGTATTTTTTCCCTTTCGCATCGCGAAGATTAAAAACCCTTTCATATTGAGTGTTGGCAAGGGCATATTGAATAGACATACTACTGAGGTGAATAAATCAATGCGATCACTTTTAGAGGGGGCAGTGTTTAGCTTTACTTAAACACTGTGGCCCTGGAAAATAATGATGGTCAAAAAATCCTCTTGCCACCCTTTTGCATTCCCAGAAACGGCTTATTGCAAAGACCCACTCTTCCCCACATGACTTGGACAAGACTGGAAGGTGACCACTTTGTTTACTTATTGTAAGACACAGATCCTCCAAATTCTTGTTTTTATGGTCTCATAAATGAGTAGCTGGACTGTTTGTACCCGCTGGCCAGTCTGTACAAAATACCTGCTAACTCAGCTTGACCATACTTTAGTCAGGCTGCCTTCCCTCTCCAGGCCCCTGAACTTTGGCCCACTCTTCAACACTGGACTACACAGAACCACCTGTCCTTAATGCCTCTCTCAAGAATCATCTGACCTCAGGGAAAACCATTTCCTGATCAACTGTCCCATTACATCACCTGCTAAGCCCACTCCCCAGCATCCGGTTCTTAATAGCTTTGTTTATTCCTCTCTATAAAGTAAAAACCCTTTTCTGCCTGACTTTGAGATGTTGGCAGTTCTTACAGTCATAGTGATCTCCTACTGCAATAGGCCCCTTCACTCTGTTGCAGTAGTCTTTTTGATTAGGGCCTCTCCTTACTTATGTTAGGGTTTGTTTTTATTTGACAGAGGGAATTTTAGCAATGTCTACAAAAACTTAAAATGGGTATACTCTTTTACTTAGTAACTTCTCTCTAGGATTGTTTTTACAAAAATACTCATCCAAGTATGCCAAAAAAATGTGCGTCAAGAACATTCACTCCAGTCTTACTTAAAATAGTAAAACAAACACAAAATAACACATTTGGGAAAAATCTAAATACTTATCAACAAGGAACACCTAAATAAATCATGTCATCTGTACATTAGAATGCCATGAGGTTGTAAAAATAAAAATTGTTACTTCTGATTATGTTGATATGGGAAGATGACTATGAACTTGTGTTTAAAAAAGAACAAATTATATAATAATATTGCATGATTCCACTTGTCCAAATTTCTATGTATATGCAGATCTATAGATTATAGACATGAATATCTATATACATCTATTTATCTATCTATCTAGAGAGAGAGACAGAGACAGAGACAGAAAGAGAGAGACACTTGGAATGTATATACCTAGGAATTTTTTCTGGAACTATATAATCCCATAACAGTTACCAACTGAAAGCAGAATTTAGAGGAAGGAAGGAAGATGCTTTTAGTAGTTTTCTTTATATGCATCTCTTTCTCTGTTTGGATGTTTTACAATACACACATATATGTATGTTTATATAGTTAATTTTTATTTAAAAATATCATATAACAGTGGTATTTTTTTCTGTGTACAGTTCTGTGAATTTTGACATATGTCTAGATTCATGTAACCAATCTGTGCTATACAATATATTCTTATTGACCATACATATTTTTTTACAATCCATGATCTAATTAAAATACCATGGACTATGTGGCCATTAATATTTTCATGAGACATTTTGTTCTTAAGGATGTTCATGTCCTGGGGGACTGTGAATTCTTCAGGACATTTGAAACACTTAATTCTGGATACAGAAGGGCTGCCAGAAAGGCAGGAAGTTAAATTAAAATATTTACATAATATTACTTGAGGTGTTGACATCCTGTGGGTTCTATATTGAAAAACATGCTGAGATTTTAGCAATTTGGGACTGGCAGAGAGGAGTGATTCAGAGCTCCCCTCTCTAAAGTCAAGTTACAGTAATCAGAACAAAAACTTAGAAGCAAAAACTGAGCTTAGTAAGGGCAGCTGGGTGGCCTAATGTTCAAGTGCATTGCACACTCAGGCAGAATTGTGCAAAGATCTGGGGTGAACATGGGGGAGAGTTCAAATCCAATATTTGGAGAACTATTGTAAGAGTTTCCCAGCAGCTCTCTTACTTGGCAGTTAGGCAAGGCATCAGCAAGCAGTCCTGTATTTTTTATCTGTAAAAAAACTGTATTTTTTGTCCGTAAACTCATTAGAGGCTTTTGTTTGTTTGTTTGTCTTCGCAAAATAGCTTTTCTCATTGTACTTCATGTATACTTATTTAAGGTCTGGATGTTCTTTCTTTTAGCTCAGTGGATCTTCAGCTTCTTTCTGACAAGGATTCATTCATTTATTTATTCATTAATTTATTCAAAATTATTTCCTAAGTGCTTACTGTATTTAAGGTATGCACCAGTGAGCAAAACAGACAAGAAACTTCACTCTAAAGGAATAAAAATCCAGTATGTGAAGAGAGACCAAACACATTTTATACAGTGATAAATGCTAGGCAGAGGTGACATGACAGAGAGTAATCTGGTGTCACTTGTCAGTTAGGTGGTCAAGGAAGGTTGCTCTAAATAGGATGAGTGAATTGAGATTTGAATGACTAGGAGAAGCTCTAGGAGTACTGAGATGAAAAACATCACGACATGGCAGAACAGCTGGTACGGAGGCCCTGATGTGGTGTGAGCTGGCTAGGAGAGGGGGAAAGAAGACCAGTGGGGGTAACAGACTAGGCAAGCTGGCAGTATGATGTAGAAGTATGTGTTGTACTTGAAGTGTGCTGGGGAATTTAAAAGAAGATTTTTAAATAAGGGGGTGATCTTATTTGATTTATGTCTTCCAGAGATCAGTTTGGATCCTGTGTAGGGGAAGCAGAGGAAGCAAGGGGACCAGTATGGAAGAAGATATCCCAGTGGTCTAGAGGAGAGATGATGTAGCCTTGAACTAGGTAGTAGTAGAGAGGGAAAGATATGGTCAAAATTGGGATGTGGTGAAGGTGTTACAAATTAGAGATTTTTTCCTCCCTTATATTTCTATCTAGGCATTCTATAACTTAGATGCTCACCTTATTTTATGCATGGCTGTTGAAACTGGAGGCAACACAGGTTTGGATCATTTGTTGTGCCTAGTGCCATATGTTGGAAAAATGAGATGTATTTGGAAATCTTTCAACCCTAATTGAATTGTAAAATGTCAGAGACTCACAATAAGTATATAGAGGTAACAGCCGGGACCCTACCCTCCATGGGTAAACATCAGAAGCTTCGCTCTTCCGGACCCTCAGTTAATAAAAGTCCTCCTTAGTAAAGGGTGAGGGTTGTTGTAGTGATATGCAGATGAGCTCAATTAAAAGAAGATGTGAAATCAATAGATATACCAATAAAACATTTGTAAAATGTTTCTTCTCTGACTTGGGTATTAGATACCCCTACATGTCTGATTAGCAGTCCAACCCTATGAGCTTCTTTTGCTACTGTCTTAATTTCAATAATCTGGGACATTAGGGAGAATGCACATATTAAAGAAGGGGATAAAGAGCTTATCATAATGGTAACATACTTTGGAACATTTCTTCATACATTAGGGGCCTCTAACTAATAAGTAAGAGAGAGGGGGAAGAATCCAACCCAGAAATGGAGAATGGACAGGAATTAGGAAGGGTACTCAAAGTTTAACTAGAGTAGACTAGGGATGGAGAGTTAAACAATGTAACTGACACACACAAGAAGAGTTAAATGAAACTAATATAGGGGAAATGAAGAATTTTGAACTGGTGGATTTTCCCAGATGATGGGCTATACCTGCTATACAATATCTGAGTCTGATTGTCAGAGAGACTGGCTTTGAAGCATGGCTGGTGTTTCCTGTGAAAAATTTATTGCTGAGACATCAGACTCTGCATCTGGTAAGGATGATTTAGTTTTTTTTAAAAAATCCCTTCTTCTTTACTGGCAAATAATGAAGCTTGAGGATGGTAGCTGTTTAAGGTTACTCAGGAAGTGGGCAGGATTATTTCTGCAAGAGGTAGGGCATCAGATCCTCAGCTGAGAGAAGGATAGAGACAGAAGATACAAGGTATCTTCTGGGCAGGGGATACTGACTCTGAGACGTGACTACGTGATCTCTGTCTTGACCCTTGAGTCTGAGAAGTCTTCCCTGGAGGGAAGGCAGTAGAGAAGGAATCCCCTGCCTCATTGGAATCACCTCATTCCACTTTTCCCCCCAAGTCCATAGAAAAGAAGGGGTACAGTGGGGTAAGATTTTAGAGAATCTCCCCAGCTTTTCTGTTGTGAGCTGGAGTTTACCATTTTTCTTCAGAGCTTTAAGAGAAGAACTGGAGATTCTTATAGCAGCTTGTTCTCTGTATCCCTTCCCATTACTTTGTAGAAAAAGGAAATAAGTTATTCCTTACAGGAAAAAGTAAACTGCCTTCATTTATAGCCTACTTTCAGGAATGAAAAGCCTCATGGGGAGAGAATTCTTCAAGGAAACAATCATTACTGCTGTGTCATCTTTCTAAAATTAATTATAGCATGGCTATAATAACTGCATTTCCCTTCATCTTCACTACCTTTTTCAGCTTAACAAAAAGACCAGATGTTACTAAATGGCGATCTTCTTCGTAGTACAATGCTGTGGTCTCTAGGGTTTAAGGCTCATATGCAGGCCTTTCCATAGTCACATGCCTAGGGAATGAGGCTGTGTTTGGGGTTAGTAAATACAAAGACCTTAATTTTATTTAGCATTTCCTCAGTAATAGCTCTGCATTCATTAATGGCACCTTGGGTCCCTTGGGATAGTCACACATTAAACCAGAAATACACAAATTGTCACAACTGCAAAAACGAGAAGATTTTAACTCCTGAGTAACCATCATTTTTTCACGGAAAGGAGTTATCTGATGTACAGTTAAAAACTATAATTTTGAATTGGGACCAAAGTTAATTTTATTTTTTTCAGAAATACAGGCACTCTTAAATAGTATTTAAATGTAACCTTTTCTGTTTATTAAGAGATGTTTAGATCAATATAATTAGATAAATGTGAAGTCACCTGGCATTGTGCTTATAATATAATTCGCCCCCAAATAAATGTCAGGGATTAGTATTCATGGTGATCCCATCTTTGACCTTGGTATACATTAGAATTATACCAAGTAGAGGAAGTGGAAAGATTCTTTAGATTGGAAAATATATTTGACACTGTCTAATTTTTATATTCTCATATAGAAGAAAATGAGTCCCAGAGAAGGCAAATAGTTAGGGAACTCATACTGTTAGGGCTGACACAGGAGGAACTAACGGATATCAGAGCCAGAAGATGGCAGCTGGAATCTTTTGTTTGCTTCTCATCCACTGTGTTGACTTTGGGCAAATTAGTGAACTACTTTTAGTTTCCGTGTAAAATGAGTATATTAATACATGGCTCATTGAGTTTTTGTTTGGAAGTCAAATGAAATGTTCTGTAGAAAATTATTTTATGAACTACAGAAAACTAAAACATGCTTACTATTATTAAAGGAAGGAAAAAATAACACATATTGGGCTTTTTATAATTATATAACATTACAGGGGCTTTTTCTGAGAGCTTTGCATAGCCAAACCATGTTTTATGAAGATTGCATTATTTTCTTATTTTCACACTGAGAAAACAGAGGCTTAGAATAGTGAGCCTCTGGCCCAAGGTCACAATTAATGAATGGTAGAACGAAACCTCAAGCTTGGATTCAGCTCTTGTCTCCTCCCTCATTATTATCCTTTCCCAGTTGGTTCTCCTAACGTAAACCCTCCCTTTGATCCATTTCACTGGAATATCCATTTTAAAGATGTTTTAATAAAGCTGATAAAAAATGAGGAGTTTAGTGTTTAGCTTTTATTTTCACTTAGAAAGTAAATATTCCTTTTAACTAGTGAGACCGCTATTATGGGAGAAAGTGCCAGAGAAGACCTTAGACAGAGGTAGTATTGGTTGTTCAGGGAATAAGTGGCCTGTCTGTACCACCATGCAAAATATGTCTGAAAGAGCGCCTTCAAACATTAATTCCAAACAAACATATTCTTCTCAGGTAGGTCTTTGTTTACACCACCATGTGGGTGGTGTAAGTGACATCTGTAGACATTAGATGTTCTGTCTGACTTCTTAGTCCTTGAACATATATATAATGTTCGCAGACAGTGGCCCAATCTTCCCCCCACCGCACCCCTCAGAAGAGATTTGGCAATTTGGTTGTCACAACCTAAGGATGGGACTGCAACTGGCACCTAGTGGGTAGAGGCCATTGATGTTGCTGAATATCCTGTAATGCACAGAACAGCCCCACACAGCAAAGAATTATCTGGCCTGAAATGTCAACTTAAAAAAAAATAATTTTCATTAGAATAGGGTTACATCATTTTCAAAACATTTTCATATACATTACCTTATTGATCCCTACAAAATCACTGTGGGGTAGAACTGTTTCTTTCTAATTATAGACAAGGGAATTGAGGTTTGAAGGGTCTAAGCAATTGTACCAAGGCCATGTGACTAGGAAAAAGAAGGTGTTAGAGCATGAAAATTCATCTTCTGTCTCTTCACATCCTACCTTCCATATTTTTCCTTTAAATCTTGTGGTCAAATATGGATACTCCAGTCTCCTTCTCCTCAGGCCTAGCATGGTACTGCCTACCCGCTAGAGCTTCAAACATATGTAATGATTGATTGAGTAATTGTAAAGGACCTCAAGGACAATTACCCATATTATTCCATTCTAGTTTTTATAAGAAATGTCAACTCAGACCCTTGGGTAATATTGCTGTGTAAATTTCACATGCATTTTGTTTCTTATAAGTAAACATTGTTTTATTTCTGTTTTCATGATTTTGCTCCATTGTAAATCTTAGACTGTGTCAAAGTGCAAAAGCCTAAAACTTCCAGCTAGCAACAGGATATCTGCCTCTTTAGCTGAGATATTCACATAGGAAAATGCAGGCAGAAGCAGGAGGGGGAACCAGCTTTTTGAGTGACAGCACATTTCAATAGCAGGTAAAGGACAAATGAAACAGAACTGGGGACAATGTACTTAAAAACAACAACAATGTAATTATAACAACAATTACAACAAAAACAGTAATGTGTATGGTCTTCTGCCAGGATTTCCACCCAAAAACTAATTTATTAAGGTGGTATTTTAACAATGCACAACAATAGTAAGGCTGGCTTAGTTTTATATTTAGCTCAAGAAGCAATTTAAGTCAGAAAGAAAAAGAACACTCAGTCTGCACATGATGGACAAACTGCAAGATGTTCAACACATTTGTTTAGCAGACAGTAGAAACAATCTACCTGCAAATTTGAAACTTTCTCCATCCTTGGGTTGAAATTTTGTAAAATGAAAGCCATCAGTTAATTTGGTCATTTCAGTGGGGAAAGAAATAAATCCGTAGTTATTTGGCAATATGTCAAAATATGTTCTGAGGGAGGAAAAAAAACACTCTTAAACTGATGATTTTGGCTGAAATTTTAACTTTTTAATTGGTGCTTCTGTTCTGAGGCAAGCTTTTTTTTCTTTTTTTTTAGCATTCTTTACCTTCGTCCATATTTATAGCTTCATTTTACTCTCACATTTTATCTCACAAAAAATTCTAGTTACTGGTACCAACTAGTACATTTACCCATTTTTCAACCTTATGTTTAAGTGTGTATTGAAAATTTTTCTTAAAGTTGAGAACAAAATTAACCATGTTTATTTGCTGTGAGTGTTGGATATTTAACATTGAAATATTGAATAGAAGATGAGAAACAGATTTGTGGTCAACATGAGAGATCATGAGCTCAGGTTTTGTTTAATTTCCACTTTAGTTTTGTACTTTCTCGATATTTATAAAAACATAGGTGAAAATAGGATTTTGGGGGAAAAGTTTCTTCATCAAAACAACATCGTCTTTTATAATTAAAAATATTTAGTGCTGCTCTGTCATAAGATGAATGAAAATTTTCCTTCTCCCTCTTCGTCTTGCCTTTTATGAACTAATAATCTTAAAAATATATCTCAGCTTTGGTTTAAATAAATCAGTGGCATTTGATTAAAACTATCTGACATGGTGAAGTAATACTGTCAGAAAGTAAGTAAATTAGACTCTCTTCATTGTTACTTTAAAGCTGATGATGTACTTGTTCACATGGAACGTCTTAAATCAAAACCAATTTTTCTCTGAACAATGTTACTTACTCTTTCTTCCTTTCTCTTCCCTCTGCACACTCTAGCTCAGACTCCTAGAAAGCAAGAGGCTTACCTCTCTTCAAGAAAGGGCCCTGTCCTTCAACTTACATGTGAACTCATACAACCTTATTTCATAAGGGATATCTTTCCATTGAGGTTATTTTATAAGACTAAGAAAATTCTGAGATCATACTTGATTCTCATTTTACACTCTGTGTTATACTTTAAATTACATTAAATAAAAAGACATGAGCATAATTTCAGAGAACGAGAGTGGGGGAAATATTTCCCAATTGCTTGATTTCAAAGGATTGTACTGATTACTCTCATTCTGCCATGTTGAGAGTTACTGAAATGTTGACACAGTGCTGTCTTATTACTCACTAAGAAGACAAAACTGTTTGATTGTGTCTTGTAGCATCTCTTTTTCATACCCCATTCCGCTCTTGCCTGCCTTCCAGCAGTTGCTTGTAGCATCATCTTTTTTCCACATGGGCCAGGCCAGCTGATGTGTGCTGCTTGAGTGCTGATGAGCAGGGTAGCGGCACCTCCTGGGTAGTGACCTTGTCATGTGACATGCAGCACAGCTATATGACGCTAGGCAACAGCAACGGCAGTCCAGCCAAGCTTGCAGCCATCCAGAATGGCCTGATTCATTTTGATCAGAGAATCAAGATGACTTGCAGACTAAGAGAAAGAGCTCTAACCTGAAGGACAGTCTTGCTATTAACATTCTATAAGGTGACACATACTGTATTTGTATACTCACATGCATGTGAAAAAAATATATACAGTTGTCATCTCACTGCCAGTTTTAAATAGAAAAAAAGACGATGCATGAATATCTGTATTTATGAATGTCTTTCATTTTCCCTGAGGCAGTTAAAGGATTTTGTAACTTCTAGACTATTTATTCTTACAAGTAACATGGCATCTTTAATGTGGGGGGCAGAGCTATCAGCTCCTTTAGATACCCAGGAAAAATTAGGACTTGTTCCTGGATTAAAAAATAGATACCTCTCATGCTTCAAATTTACAACCATACGTTTTCATCAAAAGTTTTCAAGAAATAAAGAATTAGGGGAAAAAATACAGGAAAAAGACTTTTTTATTAATAAAAGAGTAGATGTAAGCTTGAGAAAGTAAAAATCCTACATAAGGATGCTATACTTACTTTTAGCTTTATTTCCTGTCCTTTTGTTTGCAATGGTATACATTATTTTTGTTGTTTTATAGGATTTAATTGTTTCCCTTTTAAGATATCTGTGTAAGGATCTTTCTTCTCCCTCCTCCTTCCCTCCCTTCCTCCCTCCCTCCCTCCCTCCCTCCCTTCCTTCCTTCCTTTCTTCCTTTCTTTCTTCCTTCCTTCCTTCCTTTCTTCCTTTTCTTAATCAGTTTTGATGATCTTCTAAATTTATCTTAGACTGGAAATAAGGCCACTCAATTTGCATATACTGTCTTTGAGTTAGTGAAGAGAGGACAGGAAAGCACTATTTTGTATGTCTTGAGTTTAAAACTTCGGTTTAACTTAAATGATTACAGCTATAAAATCGAAGTATAATAATCACATTTTTTTTTCAGTTTAAAAAGGTCTTAGTCTAGTTATACAATGAATTAATTTCCTTATCTGAATTCTAGCCCATCAGGTTAGGTACTCCATTGTCTTACCGCTTTATTAACAGATAATTGCATACCTGCTTCATCTTTGCCGTCTTAGTATGCAGGACACATTCTCTTAAAACAACTCAAGCTTTCTCCCTATCTTCCAAGCACTGCCATTTGGGAAAAATGTATTATCCAAGTTGGCAATGTCTGTATTAATCTTGAGATTCTTCCAGGTTTATTTAAAGTGCTTACTTTTAGGTGTTCTGATATTTAATGTTTCACGAATCCACAGAAGTTAATTGCAAAGACAAATGGGGGTAGTGTGTATAGTGCTGTAGGTGAAAGGCTATGTCTTAATTTGGCAAAGTGACTTTAAATTAGGTTTCAATCTCAATTGGTTCCCCATTATTTTGCTGCATTAATGTGGTTTTAGAGAAAACTTTCAAACGCCGACCCCTGAAAAATCTTCCATAGCCATTGGATTGTTTCCTTAACAGAAAATGAGAGAAGAAAAATGTCAGGAAGAGCAGGAATTATCGTAACCTTGTACTACACTGATCAGAACCCCACTCTAAGTCAATGATGATAAAACTTGCCAGAATAACCCAATGACTCGTTTTTGCAGAATGCTAATCTTCAGGATCAGGCTCAAGAACAGCAAGAGGATTAAAGACATGTCCTCCTAATGAGAGCCAGTGTCCTTATAATGAGAGTCAGCATTGAGGCCGTCCACATTTCACTGACACAAGTCAGTGAAAACATTCAGAAGACATTCAATTACTTTAGAAGTCAGTTTAATATCAGAAATTATGAAGAAATATTCCATCGTGATAGTTTTTTCTATTCCATCTGCTTCTAATTTTTAACTCTTACCAACGTATAAAGAGCTTCTTTCAATAAAGACACTTGACCACTGTGCTTTTCCTTATGGAGAATAGATATATTAATTGTATGAACAGTCAATTTGCGTAGATTCAGATTATTCAGCACATGCCTTTTCTTTTTGTCATATTAACCAAACAAATTATGTTGAGAAGGAGGAGAGTCATTCTTGAAAATCATCAACTGTCAATAAATTCTCACCTAAAATAGAAATAGAGTCAAACCAAAATTTTTAGTGTGGATATTGTTTAAGAATGAGCACTTTTGTCATCAGTTAACAGAACAGTTAATTTATTTGTTGGGTGGAGTAGGACACAACATGATTAATTAGCTTAATGTATGTGTGCTGCATGCAAATAGAGACACTGGTGCCAAATTATGCATGCTTCGTGTTCACTGGGTTGAGCAGGAAAATACAGTCTGGAAGCACACAGATTTCTACTGAGTCCTTCCTTTATTCTCAAGGGACTAATTCTCATATCAACCACACAGCATTTTATTTTTGTCATTGAAACTGGGAAACAAGTTGGCAAAATTGTCTGAATTTTAATTAAGCTGTTTAAAAACATTTCCTCACAGCCCGCTTTAAATGTATTAATATGCCTAAAATGTACAGTATATTTAAGCAATATTAGTTTGGTGGGACTATAATAGCCATCCTCCTCTTATATTAAAAAAATTTTTTAAGTTAAACTCAGCAACAACAATACTGTATGTACTTAGGGGGAAATTGCACTTCCTGTTACTGAGGTGAGTCAAGAGGAAAACATTGGTGACATTTAAGAAAATAGGATTTTATATACTCTGCATTTTAAATAACATGATTAAGGTAACTGAAAAGAGGTGTCCAAGTTGGGAGAATAGCAGGAACACAACACAGTGTTTTTCTAGGAACTGAGGTGCATTCTGGGTTGGGGGTTGATAAACTAACAAAAGTATAGCCTATTAATTCTAATTCTAATGTGTTTTAAGGCCTGACTCTACTCTGGTGTGTTACACTGCAATTCTGGATTTATTACTACTACATAATTGTAATTATAGTAATTTTGTACTATTACCTTTGCTTTCAGTCTCCCCTTTTCTGTCTGCCTCTCTCTCTTAAAACCTCCCTCAGAGGCATTAAAGCAAGGGAGCTAATAATAAAAAAAAAATGACTGGATGCTGTAACACAGATGCCACCTGACAGGTCTGAAAGCCTTGGTCACATATAGACCACTGGACTGTGTGGCTTTTCTGATATGCAATAGCTATGACATTTTGTTCTGAGTTACCTTGAACTATATTAGTCTGCCGATGAACTGAAGAAATGGAAAAAACAGTTCATTGTTTTGTGAACATTATGTTTGTGGAACCCCATTTAAAAGAAAGGAAATTCTTCCCTGATATCTAAGAGAGTTATCTACAAATAGTTTATAAATATATATCAGTCAGAAGGTGTAGAGTCAAAGGGAAATGCTTATAACAGCCTCTGCCAAAGATTCTTAATGCAAAGCATAGGAGTCTTCCTGTAATGTCATAATTATCAGCTGGAAGCCCTCCATACAAAATGTAAAAATAACCATGTGCCATCTGGTAATTGGTTTTCCCAGCAAATACATATGCAAAAGGGAATCAAGAGCAACAACAAAATTGAAAATCCAGTGCACAGGAATGCTGTATGACGGCTGGAGTTTTAATAAGCCACTTGCTGTGAAATCAGTTTTACAGTGCCATAGCATGATGATATAAAGCATTATAAGGTATATACATAAACATGAAAGTTCCATTATATTTATGGATATGGGCAAAGCAACAACACTTAGCATTTGGGCTTCCCGTATTGAGGGACATCGTTCTTAGGAGATTTTTACCTGTCGTCAAATAGTAGCTAATGAAAGTGAGCTAAAATCACCATGACATTTAGTCACTACTGAAGTTTATTTCCCCAGGTTTACCTCTCATGACTGAGTTTATGGCTGCATTGTTTTCTATTATGAAGAAGTTGAAGTCCCTTTACAAAATAGCACATAGATTTTCATAATGCTATTAGTGGTATTAAAAAAAAGGGTCTATCAGTGTGAAACTGTTCAATTCTATGTTAAAATTGTTGGGTCAGTATGGAAACGTGTAATTACTTTGATGTAATGGGTTGGCTTAGTCTTTTTGTAACCTTGTACTTGGCTGTTCTTGCCCTTTAAATCATTCTCTGTGAAATGTTTCGCTTCCCGCCATGGCAAACAAGAAGAAGCTGTAGCAAAGGAAAACATATGGGTAGCTACAAATTCATCACTGGCATCATTCAGCAAAAATCTTCATAATTTACAACATTAGGAGCAATGGCAACACTGGACTGTGGCATAAGGTGTCTTCCTTTACATATCTCAAAGCATTTCTTAATCGCTGTTTAATTCAGTTGCATTCATATTATTTTGGGGAGCAAGGCGATTAAAGATGGCTTTCCAGTGAATTCCTTATAAAATGCCAAGTTCATCCTCTCCTTCCCTGTTCCATCATCCTGAGAGAGTGAATCACTGTTATTTGTTCTCACTGTAAGACTCAAGTCTTTCATCCCAACTTCACATGTCCAAAGTTTGATACTAAAAGAATCAAAGGAAACTGAGCTTTTAGGGCATACAGATAACTGCAAAGATTCTGGGGCTGCTGAATGAGCTCTAGCAGTGTTCTCAGATTTACATTTTGTTCTGAAATAGATAAGTGGAAAATGTTTAATACTAAAATTCTTGAGTCCACTTTGTAGTATTTTTAATTATTTAGTGTATACTTAAGACCAGTTCAATTTTTTTTTACCTCATGTCGCCAAGATGTGGTCCGAAATAGGTATATTGTCAGTTTGGTGTATGTGAGGCTGGACTTATTTTTGAGATGGCCATGCAGCACTTGAGTTTAGTATTTGTTTCATTGCTTGGACAGAGGACAGGACCCCTGATTTGACTTACTGAGAAGCTGAAGGAAGAAGAGACAGAAGTAACTTGTCCGTTGACACAAAGGTAATACATTATACAACTTAGTAACTAGGAATGAATGAAACTCCAGCCCCATGGTAAGGAAGAAGGCAAGTGAATTTGTATTGCAGTGTAATGTTTAAGAGTGTATCCTTTGGGTTCAGTCTCAGGCCTGCCACTATTAACTCTATGACCTTAGGTGATTCCCTTCACTTCTCTAAGCCTAGTTGTCTTCATCTGCAAACTGCTGCTAGTAGAAATTCAATAGCATGGGAAAGGAGGTAGTGTGAGGTAATGGCCAAGAGAGGCATGTCTGGTGTAATACTGCCTGGGTTTGTATCCCAGCTTTAAGGTTTACAGCTGTGTCATCTTGGACAAGTTTTTCAACAATCTTCTGCCCCTGTTTTTTCATCCGTAAATGATCTGTGTATCAGAAATGGAAACCTTAAGCAGTTTTTGTGAGTTGTGTGTAAACTGCTTAGAATAGTGTCTGTCACTTCATGTGATCGGTAGACAAACTATTGCTATCCTTATCATGAACTTAAAATGATGTGCTTAGGTGCCAAGATGAGTAAATAAAGTAAAAATTGAATAGCGTGAAACTACCGTTTAAAATTTTAAATTGCCTGTGAAGTACTGTGTGTGTGCTTCTGTGTATACAGCTCTGTGCAGAAGTACGTATATATAAATGTACAGAGTAAGTTTGGTTAATCAGAGGGCATATATGCAAAGTATAACTTACGTTAACTTCTATAAAAGAGTGGGAAAAGAAAAAATAAAGACTATATATCTTTGGCAAAGAGTTGCGTGCCATGAATAAGTTAAATGCATGAATGATATTAATCACTGTTCTTATGCATAGATTTAACTTAAGAATTAAATGAAATAATATCTGTAGTGCCTTTCTCATAGTGCCTGGCATATTGAAAGGGTTAATGAAATGCTGACCACTATTCATAGCATCTTCATTATTATTTGCATTTAGTTACATTGCCGTGAAGATAACTTCTTTGGTGAATTGCCAATCAAAAGTCAGATCCCATCCTTAAGCTGTCTTTAGGGAAGTGCTCAGATAGGCTTCTTCTGTCTTCTTCAGGCAGCAGTCACTGTCCCCTTTTCTAACCAATCTGGTAGTAGCCACGGGAAAGGACACGAAGTCAGGCTTAATGGAAGCGTCTTTCCTGCTTTGAGAGTTTTCTGCTTTCCTGTCTTCATGTGAGTGAGAAAATGTTGATGGTCTACTGTGGGACAAGAAGAGACTTTCCTTGCTATTTATTCTTTTTATTTCAGTGTCTTGCCATAGTGCCATATTTAAGATCCACTGATAAGAGTCCCCAAAGTCACACTTTTGTCATGAGTCTGAGGTAGGCAGTGACAACTTCTATTTGCCTGTTGAAGCTGGTTCTATTGTATCAATAGAAATGCATTTATACATTTTGATATAGACAAGGGAAAGTGACACACCTATCCCTTGACTGGATAACCTTGTACCAAAGGGTAGAATTTCTATATTACTGTATTTTTTTTTGTTAGATGCACCAGAAACTCTACTATTACTGAAATTTTACTAAACTAGAAGTACTTCCCTAATTTTTATTATGCTTTTCTACTTCCTAAGTGTTTTATTCAATATAAGTTGTTTTCTTTTCAAATTTAACACACACACTATACCAAATTCAATATTTGTTTCTTGAGAAGAGCAAAATAAGTGGTGATATATGGAAGATGGTTATCTCCCAGCTAACTTTATGCATTTCTTCCAAGTCTTCTCAGAGGCAAGCACATTCCTCGACAGTACTGCAGGCAGAAGTACACGAATATGGTTACTGAGGTTGATTTGTAGGAAAAATGAAGGGAGCTTGTTGTTATAAAGTGAGAAAGACTTCTGGCTACTACTCAGTTGTTTTATGCACCTCACACTGTTAGCCTGTTTGGTAGGAAAGGATTCTAGTTCCTTTGCTTAGCAATAGCAAAAAGCCCCAATCACTGGAAGGAATAAGAAATAAGATTTAGATTTTTCAGCATTACAAATCCATATGAAGTTCTGCCAATACAGGCTTTAACTTACTCATGGTTCTATCCTCAGAATATGATCCTATCTAAGATCTGTGAATAACAGAATGAGTGCACAGAATTTGTAATTTATTCTAAACATTACAAATTTTGTTTTAAAAGAGGAGACAGAGCAAAAAAATATTTTTCAGTGTTCGAATATTCATTTCTTATTATTTTTTTAGAAGACAAAAAATGTTAACCATTTTGTATTGCAGTAATAGAATGATTCCAATTTTGTGTATAAAACTTCATTTATGCTATCAAATGAATGAGCCAAATTAGATGATTACCAAAAATTGTAACAGCTACACGAAAAAATTCATTTTATATGACAAAACATTTTAGGATGATGAAAGGACTATTAGTCAAGAAAGAGTTACTTTATTGAAAAAGAACTCTTGAGGCCTTGCAACTCTACTCATTTGAACACTGAAAGAAGAGTATAGGCTCATAGTAGAAATAATCATTTAATTTATCAATTTTCCCAGAAGTGGCCTTCTGTGGCAGAATATAAGAATTTATCTTCTTTAAATTAATGAAGTTTTGTTTTTTGTAGGATATATTTAAACTCTAACCTTCCATTTTCACTATGAGAATAATACTCAGGTGTCACAATTGTTTTCAACAGGCAAGTTGTACTTCTGATAATTAATATTCTTTTGGTATCTTCAGTTTTGACATAGAAGTAATTACAAAAACCATAATAATGAAAAAAAGAATAGTTTCCAGTCACTGAATAATTACACTGTTAGCACTATGGCTAGCTTATTATAATCTCTTATTCTTATTGCTTAAAATGAAGAAAAGTGTTTTATTTACTTCTCTGTAAATCAGCTTTCTGCTAAGTTATTATATGCACTTGTATAGATGTTCAATATGTTCATTTTGGGGAATAATTCAATTAAATGAATATTCTGTCTTAAAACAAGCACACTAAAAAATCCATGAACCTTTACCCTATTTACCATTTGGTTATGTCCTGGTAAATAATTTGGAATATTGAGCTGGGTAAATTGAATGCAAAGGCAAAATTGGAAGCTCAAGAAAATAAACAATGTATTTTTAAAAATTTAGTTGAAAGCAAGATAAATGAGAGAGGTGGTTTATTGGTTTGCTTAAGGACTGGTGTTTCCATTTTACCCAACCTTAATAAAGCTGTGGATTTATACACAGGAGTTTTGTGTACAATGGTAAACACTAGTGTTGATGCTTTAAATTTCATAAGGCATATAAATAAATGGTAGGAACTATCATATAAAAGCGGGAGAACTTGGGAATTATTTTTATCTTTTTATTTTTTAACTAAAAAACCCTGGTTTACCCATTTCTCCTACCCCGCCCCAACCCCTCCTCTGGCAGCCACCAATTTGTTCTCTGTATCTATGAGCTTTTGTTTATTTGTTTGTTTTTAAGATCCACATGCAAGAGATCATCTGGTAATTGTCTTTCTCTGACTTATTGCATTTAGCATAATGCCCTCCAGGGTTATCCATGTTGTAACAAATGACAAGGTTTCATTCTTTTTTATGGCTAAATAATATTCCATTGTGTATGGAGATATATCTATCTATCTCACATCTTCTTTATCCTTTCAGCTGTTGATGGACACTTAGGTTGCTTCCATACTCTGGCTGTTGTAAATAATGCTGCAATGAACATGGAAGTGCAGATAATCTTTTTGAGTTAGTGTTCTTGTTTTCCTTAGATAAATACCCAGAAGTGGAACTACTGGATCATATGGTATGATGGATGTGGGGAAAGGGTTCTAATTTACATTCCCACCAGTAATACATGAGGGTGCCCTTTTCCCCACATCCTCACCAAAGCTTGTTATTTCTTTTCATTTGATAATAGTCATTCTAGCAGGTGTGAGGTGATATCTCACTGTGCTTTGGAATTGCATTTCTGGGCTCTCTATTCTAGTCCATTCATCTGTGTGTCTCTTTTTATGCTAACACCATACTGTTTTAATTACTATAACTTTATAATATATTTTGAGAGCAGAGTGCGATGCCTCCAGTTTTGTTCTTCTTTCTCAAAATTGTTTTGGCTATTCAGGGTCACTTATGGTTCCATACAAATTTTAGTATTGTTTGTTATTTCTGTGAAAAATGCCTTTGGAATATTGATGGGGATTGCATTGAATTTGTATATTGTTTTGGGTACTATGGACATTTTAACAATGTTAATTCTTCCAGTCCATGGGCAAGGAATATCTTTCCATTTATTTGTGTCTTCTTCAGTTTATTTTATTAACATCTTGCAGTTTTCAATAAACAAGTCTTTCATCTCCTTGGCTAAATTTATTCCTAGGTATTTTATTCCTTCTGATCCAATTGCAAATGGGATTGTTTTCTTAATTTTGCTCTTTGGTATTTTATTATTAGTGTATCAAAACAACAGATTTTTGCATATTGATTTTATGTCCTGTAACTTTACTGAATTTATTAGTTCTAACAGTTTTTAATGAAGTCTTAAGGTTTTCTCTATACAGTATACTATCTGCAAATAGTGACAGTTTTACTTCTCCCTTTCCAATCTGGATGCTTTTTGTTTCTTTTTCTTGCCTAATTGCACTAGCTAGGACTTCCAATGCTATGCTGAATAGAAGTGACAAGAGGAGGTACCATTGTCTTGTTCCTAGGCTTAGAGGAAAAGCTTTCAGCTTTTCACCATTGAGTATGATGTTAGCTGTGGGGTTGTCATATATGGCCTTTATTATGTTGAGGTGTCTTCCCTCTATACCTGTTTTGTTGAGAGTTTTTAATCACAAAAGGATGTTCAATTTTGTTGAATGCTTTTTCTGCATCTATGGAGATGATCATATGATTTTATCCTTCAATTTATTAATTTGAAGTATCACATTGACTGGTTTGTGGCAGTTGAATCATACTTGCCTCGTATCCTTGATATAAATCCCACTTGATAATGGTGTATGAGCCTTTATATATATTGCTGAATTGAGTTTGCTAATATTTTGTTGAGGATTTTTGCATCTATTCATCAGGGATATTGGCCTGTAATTTTCCTTTTTCATGATATCTTTGGTTTGGGTATGAGGGTAAAGTTGGCCTTATAAAATGAGTTTGGAAGTGTTTCTTTCTCTTCTGTTTTTTGGAAGAGCGTTAGAAGGATTAGTATTCTTTTTTGAATGTTTGGAAGAATTCACCAGTGAAGCAATCTGGTTCTGAACTTTTGTTTGTTGAGAGGTTTTGATTACTGGTTCAATCTCTTTACTGGTAACTGGTCTATTCAGAGTTTCTATTTCATTGTGATTCAGTCTTTGATAGTTTGTATGTTTCTATAAATTTATCCATTTCTTCTAGGTTGTCCAATTTGTTGTCTTTTCTTTTTCTTTTTTTTTCTTTTTTTTGTGGTATGCGGGCCTCTCACTGTTGTGGCCTCTCCCATTGCAGAGCACGGGCTCCAGACGTGCAGGCTCAGCGGCCGTGGCTCACGGGCCCAGCCACTCCGCGGCATGTGGGATCTTCCCGGACCAGGGCACGAACCCATGTCCCCTGCATCGGCAGGTGGACTCTCAACCACTGCGCCACCAGGGAAGCCCTGTTGTCATGTTTATATGTAGATTTATGTATAGGAATTTTGTGTAGAATGGTAAGCACTAGATTTGATGCTTTAAGTTTTTAAGGCATAAAAAGCCTATAAATAAATAGTAAGACCTATCATAATACACCATAAGCAGCCTGTATATAAATACAAACTTTTAAAAAGGTAATTTTGGGAGTCTGATTGGTAATGTAATCAAGTGAATTAGGATCTTTATGGATGGAATTGAAAAAGATAGCACTTCTTTTTTTGAAAAAAATTATTGATATATAGTTGATTTATTGATACAATGTTGTGTTAGTTTCAGTGATTCGTTTATACGTACGTACATATATACATACATATATATATCCACATATATACATATATATATATATATATATATATATATATATACACATACACACACACATATATATTCTTTTTCAGATTCTTTTCCCTCAGAGGTTATTACAAAATACTGAGTAAAGTTCCCGGTGCTATACGGTAGTTAAGATAGCACTTCTTAATATTGCTCCTTATTTCTAATCCAACTAACCATCTGATGATATTGTCTTTACATTTATTGAAATATACCACAGATCATTGTACCAATGACCACTTCTTTCTATTTAAACAACAGATGGAATGTTGGGATTGAAACCAGACTTGGGCATTCTGTTTTCATATGGCAGTTCCTGGTATTTATTTATAAAATATGACAACAAACCATTCTGTTAAGTTACTTACAGACATCATCAATATTCAGTTAAATCACCAGGAGGGGATGAAGGGCCAAAGAGAAAAGAACAAAGTGTAGGGTACAATATTTAAGCAATCAAAAACGAGGAAAAATATGTTGTTGCTCAGTGTACCACTGTAGCCAAATAAATATGTTTACATTGAATTATATAGTTTTGTTTTCCTGGTTGTAGTATCATATGACTAGAAAATAATCTCTTTGAAAAGAAGTGGCAAAAAAATGTATTCCTGTTGAGAGCTAATGCAGAATTTTCGCTTGATTTGTTTTTTCATTTTAATTGAAAAAGTAATCATAATGTCTGTATTATAATTTTTTTTGTAATATTCTTTGATGTATCTTTGAAGAGATAGTGATGGAAGTCTACATTTTGTTTACAGGATTCAAAAATTTAGAAGTGTTCCAAATATAGCCTTGACTTCCCACTTTGTTACAAGATTTCTAATATTCTTACTAAAATGATGTTTTAACAGATATACCCTCAGATAGTTTATTCCAGTGAGAGTTAAGAAATGAGAAAGGCCATGCAGGTGTAATGTGTTTCTTCAGTCTCTCAGAAGACTGAAGCGAGTTGTGTCTTCAAGATATTGGGGGTGGTCTGCATTTTCTTAATTCATTTTCAAGTGAATTTTGAGAACATGAGTCTATTTTAGACATTTTAAACCTAGTCTGTTGGTTTGCTTCTCTCTAAATTGCTCTGCATATGTAAGCAAATAGCATGTGAATTTTCTTGATTCTATAAAGAAAGTACCACTCTAAAAAGCAAACAGCATTACAGGGCATAGATACAAATACCTGGGTCCTCTCTCCTTGGCCTCTTAGAAAGTAAGGTCACCTGACAACAGCAACAACAGCCGTAACAATAAGGTTATCTAACATTTATGAAGCATTTTCTGTGTATCAGGAACCACTAAAATCATTATTTCTGTCTCATTGTATCTACTCTTCACAACAATCTTAAAAGGAAGAACAGTTAGCTAAGGCAGAGAAAGTCACAGGAAGTTGTCCAAGGTCACAGAGCTAACAAGTGGTTGAGCCCCAACTTGATTCTAGTCTGGCTCCAGATCCCATGTTCTTGATCATACCTACAAACAAACATTTAATTCAAGTTATTTACAATCTGTCTTTATTCGTCTATACAAAGGAACATGCATGAGCATACACACAAACCTTGTATAATTTACAGAAATAAACAAGAGTAAATGAAAGGCAGACTCCAATTTATGAATGGATTATATTCATGTACAAGTCAATTATTTTAACCTGATCTTCTCCCCTAAGCAGTTAGTGTAGATTCCCAGGCAGATAGCAAAAGCTTATTTAGAATGTGTTATACCTAAAACACAGCACCCTTAATACTGTGCTAATGGTGTTATAGATTTTACCCACCTCGTATTCCCATGTTACTTGTAAGAGCTTCAGAAATTCAAATGTCCTCCATCAATTTTGGTGGGATTGGGACTTCCCTTCGTCTTTTAGCAGTGTCCCTTGCCTCTATCTGCTGGAAAATGGGAGTGAAGACTGTCTGAGCTATAGACCATTGGTGATGCTTTGGGGCAGGGGCTCCAGGAGGGTCTGGGTTAAAATAGTTAAAAGTCCTAAACTTTGGAGTCAGACAGGTGAACATGGTCTTTCTGAGAAATGTGCTTTCAAATGTTGCTTACCCCTACTTCTTGCCTTCTTAATCTCTTTTAGTCTCATTTCATTTTTTGTAGAATGGCAACAGCAATAGTATTTATTTCATAAATCTGTTGTGAAGATTAAGTTAGGATTATGTATATAAAGAGCATTACATGCCGATAGAACATTCAGCAGTTACTATGGAAATGAGCTGGGAGACAGGACTCCTTTCTGGAATGCATTTCTGGGTATGTTTTACCTTTCAGAATGGTCTTCAATCTTGCAACTCTTTTATTTTTTCCAAGACATGAGGATTAGTTGAAAAACATCAATATAAAATATAAAAATGATTTATATTAATCTGATGGTAACTTAAGGCAAATAACTAGCCAGGAGTAGTGTGCCCTGAACATGATATAATGAACTCTTTTACCATTGTATCTTATGAGAAAATTATTTTTGATATATTTATAGGTTATTAAAGAACCCATTGAAGAATCTATTAAAGTATTTAAAATAGTGCTTGAATTACATAATAGGGTGCTGAGAGAGTTTTTTCCTATCATCATAGAATATAGGGTAGACTCAAAGTTAATAACAGGAAGGGCCAAGGTTTCCACCAGTGAGATCTGTATGTTTGTGGGAGATGGTTCAAATGATTCATTTATAAAGATTGATATACTCTTTGCTAGTTGGACGTCTTCTAGGTAGTAGAGCTGTTTATATTCCCCTGTGCATATTTGAGTAGAAAAAAAAGAGAAAGGAAAGTTGGTGGGTCAAAAATAGGACATACCTGTGGAATAGCCTGTATCCTCAAGGTTCTGTGTAATGAAGATAGTTGAATTCCCATGGAAAAAATGGATACTTAGGGAGGAACGTGGGATGGAAATGTCTTGCTAGATTCCATCCAAGATGTCTTTCCACCAGGGGATGATAGCTCGGCAGTAAGAGGCTACAGCGCCTTCTGCTAGTGGATGGAGGTAGGAAGTTGTAGGCTATGGAGGAGGATAAACCAGAGTTGGACCTCCCAAATTAAGAAACTATTCAAGATGCCACTAGAAACAACTTATGCGCTTCACAAGAGCCACTCAGAGAGTGTTGCTGGCCAGCTAAAGAAACAGAGACACTAAACAAGAAAAGAGTTCCAATTCTGGCCTTCCTCCCTGCCTCAGCATACTTGAAGAGCTAAACAGAACTTTGAAACTGATATGAGATGAGAAGTTTTTAATCTGGATGTATTACTCATTTTAATAATTGGAGCTGGCCACAAAGTTAGGGTTCCTGGCTTGACACTGTTAAGGAATAGAAAAGAGGTAGTCACAAAGCAGAGTTGATGACAAAGACTGAAATAAAAATCATTTTATATTTACTCATACCTCAATATCTATGGGGGAATTGCCAGGGGGATTGGTTCCAGGGGAACTGCCAGGGGGATTGCCCCCACCCAACCCCGCCTCCCCACGAATATTGAAATCTGCAGATTCTCCAGTCCCTTATATAAAATGGCTTAGTACAGTCGCCCCCTCCACATCGGCAGGTTCAGCATCCACGGATATGAAGGCCTGGCTGTATACTCCTGAGTTAAATTTCACAACTAAACTGTCATTCTTCAAGAAAGAGTGTAGATATTAAAAGTAAGCTGTGCTAATTTGTGTTATTGATAAAGAAAGGGAAGGGTTCTTTGCTGTTTTTCTTTACTTGGAGCTTGGAGCATAGTGAATATACAACATTCAGTTCTGGGCATCATGTTTTAACAGAAACCTGAGTATCCAGAATGGTTGAAATGTGGAAATCCCGACAGAAAGAATAATGAAGACTCTGAGAAGATAAAGAGAAAGTTACAAACATTTCCACTTATTTAGAAAGGATCATCATTTATTTGCCTGATTGTTTCTGAGGCCACAAATTAAACCAGTAATGAGATGTTCCATAAAACTAGATTATGACTTGGTATATGGAAGAAATTTATTGAAATTAAGAAAGCTACTTTTTCCAACTATAACTTCCATGCATGCTTACTGTAGAAAAATTGGAAAATACAAAATAATAAAAAGAAGTAAATAAAAATTCATAAGCAGAATTCTGTCCTCACCAGATTGAGGACAGAAATGTATGATATAAATCTATTCTGGGTTAGGATAAATTTCTCCCCCTGCAATGGGGAGATCCATGTTTGGCATAAAAGAAAAGGCTAATTTGGAGACAGACATTTATAATAAGTAGGAAGTTTGACAATATAAATGTTAACTTCCTTTTGGAATCCTAAAGCCTGTGATTATAAAATATAAAACTGTGTCTAATTTTTTTACGTGCTTTTCATACATATTTTTGTGTGGCTAGTTGACATGGTTTTGGAACGAAACATTCATGAAACATTGACACCTTTAGAAACATCACATGAATTAATTTCAGACAACATTGTTTAAAGTGCCCATCAAAATATTCAGGGTTTACTACTGATAACCAATTGGTTGTCACGTAACATACTACTTAATATTCAGGTGATGTAAGGTAAAATTCTGTTAATTCACCTGTTTCTTGAGTGTATTTAAAGATTTTAGGTAAAACTAGAAAACTTCAGCTAACATATATAGGGAGGTTTCTGATGAGGAACTAGTGAAAGGCGATTGATTGCCTTACAAGTGAAAATGGAAGTTATACGTAAGGTTGCCAGATAAAGTATGGGGTGCCAAGTTAAACTTGAATCAGTTAAAACAAGACATAATTCTTTTCTAAATATGTCCAAAATATTTCATGGAACATACTTATACATAATTTATCTGAAATGAAAATATAAGCAGGTAGCCTGTGTTTTCATATACTGAATCTAGAAACCCTCCTTGCCTTTGAAAATAGCAAAAAGATTACCAATATTGTCCCTTGTGTCACCTTCTATAAATTACAGTCAGAACAATGCACAACAATGCCAGTAAGAATGTAAAAAAAACTTCTTAGGTCAATATTTTTATAATGCTAAAGATGAAGAAAGAGGTAATTAATGGTTATAATCCAATATTTGACTTCTTTGAACACTGTCACTGACCTTTTTGATTTATTTAATGAATAAATATTTTGCTCCATTTTCTATAGACTTTCACTTTGATTTTAAATGTAATACAACAAAGACATTCAGCTGACTAGAATGCAAGATGGCCTTTTCCTCATTTTTAAAAGAAAATTCATTTAGGTTTAAATTTATTTTGAATTACTACCCATTTTCTAAGACCTAACTTCATTTAAATTGAGAATAAGTGCGTTTCAGTATTATCCAATAATAGGAACAGGTGGCACCTCTGTCTCTAAGATTTGCTTCTTTTGGGTCTCACAGAAGACTTTCCCTTGATTTGTAATAGAAACATATGGTGAACATTCTGGTTTATTTTTCTTATCTCCTGGACAGCTTTTACCTCTCATGTTCACATAGCAGGTGCCATATAGCATTTGTCCATCTGGGGGCAAAATCCTGCCTTCTGCCCCAAACTACTCATTGCATTTATACTCCCAACTTAACCTCAACACTTCCAGAAATCAAGGCATTCTGTTAGGTGGATCCTCTTGGACATGCAACTTATGGCATGTAAATTTTAATCAATTCAGAAAACTTGATATATCAGTTTGCTAGGGCTCCCTTAACAAAGTGTGACTTAAACAACAAAAATTTATTTTCTTACAGTTCTGGAGACTGAAAGTCTGAGACAAAGTGTTGGCAAGGCTAGTTCCTTTTGAGGGCTATGATGGAAAGATCTGTTCCTTGGCATGTAGATTGCCATCTTCTCCCTGAGTTTTCACATATCATTTTTCTGTACATGCCTGTATCCAGATTTCCTCTTTTTATGAGAACACTGGTCATATTGGGGAAGAGCTCACCCTAATGACCACATTTTAACTTAAAATAAGACCTTTAAAGACCTTATCTTCAAACACAGTTATATTCTGAGATAGTGGGGGTTAGGACTTCAACATATGAATTTTATGGGGACACAGTTCAGCCCATAACATCTGATAACATAAAAACACTTATAAAATTACTTTAAAATAATGAAGCAAGGGGAAGGGGGGTTCACAGGCTAAAGCCTAAAAAGTGAGTCAAACAAACAGGCAGAATGGCTTAGATAAACAAGGGCGTGGAGGG
This sequence comes from Neophocaena asiaeorientalis asiaeorientalis, assembly GCF_003031525.2. NCBI lineage: Eukaryota > Metazoa > Chordata > Mammalia > Artiodactyla > Phocoenidae > Neophocaena > Neophocaena asiaeorientalis. Next base: position 6,350,601 of record NW_020172625.1, read on the forward strand.
AACCATAATGTTTGGTTAGTATCAGAGTAACAAAGGCATTATTGCTTGTTCACATCTTCTTCCTTTCTCTTGCGGATTATTCCCCATATTAAAATCTAGCCCTCCAGGGACATCTGTTCCCTGAGCTATAGCTCCTATTTCTCCTGCTCATATCTTAATCCTGCTTCTGCTTCCTCCTCAAGTTTGAGAAAAGTGCATTTATCAAGGGGAGTATTTAAGAACCTAAGTGGTTCTAGGTATCTTAAGGATGCAGAGGTGGGCTTCCCTGGTGGCGCAGTGGTTGAGAGTCTGCCTGCCGATGCAGGGGACACAGGTTCGTGCCCCAGTCCAGGAAGATCCCACATGCCGCAGAGCGGCTGGGCCCGTGAACCATGGCCTCTGACCCTGCTTGTCCAGAGCCTGTGCTCCGCAACGGGAGAGGCCACAACAGTGAGAGGCCCGCGTACCGCAAAAAAAAAAAAAAAAAAAAAAAAAAAGAATGCAGAGGGCACTCAGTATCGTCTCTCCATTGATGAGAGAAGTATGGATTCAGTGTTGTCAATTTTGAGCCAGTGAAAATGAAACCCCATTTTTTTTCCAGTTTTTTTAACACCTTTTTTTCTCTATTTTTTTCTTTTTTTGGCTGCATCAGGTCATTGAGGCATGCAGGATCTTTAGTTGCGGCACACGGTCTCTTTGTTGTGGCACTCAGGCTTCTCTCTAGTTGCAGCATGAGGGTTTTCTCTTCTGTAGCTGAGGTGCGCGGGGTCCAGGGCGCATGGGCTCTGTAGTTTGCAGCACGTGGGCTCTCTCATTGAGGCGTGAGAGCACAGTAGTGTGCATGCGGGCTTACTCGCCGCACGACATGTAGGATCTTAGTTCCCTGACCAGGGATCGAACCCACGTGCCCTGCATTGGAAGGCGGATTCTTTACCACTGGATCACTAGGGATGTCTCAAAACACGATTAATCTATTGAAGAATTCATAGCACATAGCACAGTATTTACAGATTTATAAAATCTAACTTTTCTTCCTACTTTAATTAGTACATCTGTCTTTATGTGAATAATTTTCTGTGAGCTTTATCTAATACCACTGTATCCATTAAAAATTAATAGAGTTTGCCTTTTTTGGCTCTCAAGAATATATATTTTGCTTTGTGAAACAAATGGTGATATACTGAAAGTAAAAAGGAATGGACCACACTTTTAGGAACTGAAGAATATTCCCTGTTGTTTTTGTATCTGTAGCATTTTAAGGGAAAGTTGAAATTTTGGATTAGCTGCTGATAAGCATAAGATAACACTCTATGAGGGAAGAAGTCTTCTTCTTTTTACAGTTTTTTCCTGGTATACCGCATGTAGATACACTTAAGTAAGTACTTAGAAGTGTGTTTAGGAAACCACTTCTGTTGCAAGGGCTTCTGATAAGATGGAGAGAGTTTCAAAGTAATATATGTGGGCTACAAAGTACTGAATTAAGAAATGCCATTCTAGAGCAACTTGCTATTAAAAAACTATTCTGTAAATTTGTGGCTTTTCAAAACAGGATGTAGGAAACATTATTTTTCTTTAGGAATATATATATGTATTCATATATATACACATAGAGTCATTTCTATGTATATTCCTAAAGAGAAATTAATAAATTTAGAAATATATTTTATATGACACATTCTTTGTATTTCATAAATGTACATATATACACATTTAATAATGTATTATATATAAATATATATTTATACATTCCTAAGGAATTGTTTCAATTTTTTCTACATAAAAAACTGAAAATAAAATGAAATTTTACAGGTTCAGAGCTGCATCTCAACTTCCACCATTTTTCTAAAAATAAGCTCTTTTCTTGTGGTGGAACATACTTTTTTTAAAGGTGATATTAAAACAACTAATTATATCAATATACAAATATTGTTTGAAAAGTTAACCTTTGAATTTTGACCATTCTTTTTAAAAAAAGTTAAGACTATTTTACTTTTCCCAGTGATAAAAGTTACATGCTCTAAGTAGAGAAATGTAAAACGTACATGAAAGAAAAGAAAAAACTCAGTTTTATTACTCACAGATAACAATGTTTATACATTTTTTCACTATTGAATAATATGTTTAGTGAAAATACAGCCAAAATATTTCGTGCAGCTCTTGCTCTTTGTAGTAAAAGAAAAAAGTAAAAGGATCTAAGGCCATAAATAGGAAACAGCTATTAGCAAATTTATTAATGTCTAATGTCCTATTTGTTGTTTTACCATGAAGAGTCATTATTGGCTTAACTTAGAACCTGGGCTTTGATGAGAAATTCATTACATGAAATATTGGGAGTATAGCTATGTTTGCTTGTGAAATTACACTGGCCCATGGAATCCAAGTAGAGAATCATTACCAGTAAGTAGAAGTAACTAGAGAGGACCAGGGGAACCTATAGTTTAAACAAGTAACAATAATCAAGGCAGAGTTAATCACTCCATTATTAATTTTCAGAGAAAGAGAACTGAGCTCTTCTTGCTAAGTTAAACAAGGGGTAATGGGAGCCAATACAAGTTAAGGAAAATAAAACAGAACTCTCAAAAGATAGAACGCTTAGGACTCAGAGTAAGATTTCAGGTGTTTGGAGTGGGGGCCGATTAAATAATTAAGAATGTCTAGAGCACGGAAGATCAGAATAAGCTTTCTCATCTACGTCTGAAAAAACAACAGATATTTAGGATCCAAAGGACAAAAGGCTGGAGAGCCTTAAAGACAGTTACACTTTACATGTCTTCTGTCCCACTGGACTCTCACTCACAGGCTCTACCCATCTATGCCTTACAAGGTTTTATTATTTTCTAACACTTCCACTCTACCGGAGTAACTCTTAAGTGCAACTCAGGGACCTACTTCACTGTTTATCTCTACCTGTACAAAGACTTTTCTAGAGGATAACATTATTTTTATCTTACCTTGTCCACCTTTCTTCTTCCATCACTGTATAGCAAAGGTAAATCTAAACATTTTCAGGCTAACATTAGCCAAATATATTACTGTACTATCATTAAATAGAGAAGACACAGGTTTGTTTGAAAAGCATGTAGAATACAAGAAGCTGATAGAGGGCTATAATTAAGATTACTGTGATGATGCAATGGAGTTTGATTCGGATTTGGAGAAAAGAGAATATGCCAACATGAAGGAAATTAATGAGGTGGTTTAGAGTTTTTCCAGTCCTTTTTCATGAGATTCTATTTCTTCTTAAATGGATCCACTTCTTTTTTCTTTCTTTTTAGTAGAACAGCTTATGTTGTTTTTCTCAATATCCAGTGATATATATCATCTGAGTAACAAAAATTGGGAACTCAATTTTTTTTCAACACATTAGACAAGACTAGATCCTTACCCTGACTACTGGGAGCTGAGGAAGATTGTTCTGTGAAACAAATGGTGATATACTGAAAGTAAAAAGGAATGGACCACACTTTTAGGAACTGAAGAATATTCCCTGTTGTTTTTGTATCTGTAGCATTTTAAGGGAAAGTTGAAATTTTGGATTAGCTGCTGATAAGCATAAGATAACACTCTATGAGGGAAGAAGTCTTCTGCTTTTTACAGTTTTTTCCTGGTATACCGCATATAGATACACTTAAGTAAGTACTTAGAAGTGTGTTTAGGAAACCACTTCTGTTGCAAGGGCTTAATACCAGAGGTTAGCAAACTACAGTCTGTGAGCTGGCTGCCTATTTTTGGAAATAAAATTTATTTTAACACAGTCACACTCATTCATTTTTGAATTGTCTACAGCTGCTTTTGTGTTACAAAGGCAGAATTGGACAGTTGTGACAAAGACCAAAAGGCCTGTGAGCCAAATATGTTTACTTTCTAATTCTGTACAGAAAAAATTTCCTGACTTCTGTTCTAGACCAGTACTGTACAGAAGACCTTTCAGTGATGGTGGAAATGTTCTATGTCTGTGCTGTTCAGTACAGTAGCCAATAGCCACATGAAGCTATTTAAATTTAAGTTTAAGTTAATTAAAATCAAATTAAATTAAAACTTAGTCGCAGGTGGCTAGTAAGGCTAAGAAACCATATTTGAAATTGAATTTTACTTTAACTAATTTAAAGTTGAATCTAAATAGCTGCATGTAGTTAGTGGCTACCATCTTGCTCAGGATGGTTCTAAACTTAGGTAATTGCTTACCAAAATTATTTATTAACAAATCTTGGTTGTGGTTTATGTTGAACAGGTCCTTTGTATATTTATATGGTAAAATCAACATAAGAAATGCTATTACAATTAGTCCTCTTCATACTATAAACCCCTAGAATGGGAGTATCTTGGATAGGTAAAAATGAATTTTTTTCCACCTGTTTATCCTTTGGTTTAGCCTACCAAGAATTCATATGTACTTACATGCGAGAAGGCTCAAAGTATAACTTGCCTTTGTTAACACTTATATCAACTTTGAGTTGGCCTTTTCTACTATAAGCATTTGAGTATATAGTAGAAAGCATAAAATTCCCTATGTAATTTCCCAAACTTCATCATATAAGTATTGATATAAATTATTTTAAAATATTTACAATTTTTCATTATAATTTCCCCTTTGACCTTTGAGTTGTTTGGAAGTATGTTTTGTAAATTTCCAAACAGATTGTGTTTTCCAAGCTTTTTTTTTTTAACAGCTTTATTGGAGTATAATTGCTTTACAATGGTGTGTTAGTTTCTGCTTTATAACAAAGTGAATCACCTATACATAAACATATATCCCCATATCTCCTCCCTCTTGCATCTCCCTCCCACCCTCCCTACCCCACCTCTCCCCTCTAGGTGGTCATAAAGCACTGAGCTGATCTCCCTGTGCTATGTGGCCGCTTCCCACTAGCTATCTGTTTTACATTTGGTAGTGTATATATGTCCATGCCAGTCTCTCACTTTGTCCCAGCTTACCCTTCCCCCTCCCCGTGTCCTCAAGTCCATTCTCCACGTCTGCATCTGTAAAGTCCATTCTCTACATCAAGGTCTTTTTTCCTGTCCTGCCCCTAGGTTCTTCAGAACCTTCTTTTTTTTTTTTCCTTTTTTAGATTCCATATATATGTATTAGCATATGGTATTTGTTTTTGTCTTTCTGATTTACTTCACTCTGTATGACAGACTCCAGGTCCATCTACCTCACTACAGATAATCAATTTCATTTCTTTTTATGGCCAAGTAATATTTCATTGTGTATATATATATATATATATATATGTGTGTCACATCTTATTTATCCATTCATCTGTCGATGGACATTAAGGTTATTAGATTTTTTGATGGTGGCCATTCTGATTGGTGTGAAGTGATACTTCATTATCATCTTGATTTGCATTTCTCTAATGATTAGTGATGTTGAGCATCCTTTCATGTGTTTGTTGGCAATCTGTATATCTTCTTTGGAGCAATGTCTGTTTAGGTCTTCTGGCCGTTTTTGGGTTAGGTTGTTTGTTTTTTTGATACTGAGCTGCATGAGCTGCTTAATCCAAGAACATGGTATACCTCTCCATCTGTATGTATCATATTTAATTTCTTTCATCAGTGACAAATTCTCAGAAAACCACAACCTTCCGAGACTGAACCAGGAAGAAATAGAAAATATAAACATAGCAATCAGAAGCACTGAAATTGAGACTGTGATTAAAAATCTTCCAACACAAATCAATCAATGTGATACACCATATTAACAAATTGAAGGAGAAAAACCATGTGATCATCTCAATAAATGAAGAAAAAGCTTTCAACAAATTTCAACACCCATTTGTGATAAAAACCCTCCAGAAGGTAGGCATAGAGGGAACTTACCTCAACATAATAAAGGCCATATATGACAAACCCACAGCCAACATTGTTCTCAGTGGTGAAAAACTGAAATGATTTCCTCTAAGATCAGGAACAAGACAAGGTTTTCCACTCTCACCACTATTATTCAACATCGTTGTGGAGGTTTTAGCCACAGCAATCAGAGAAGAAAAAGAAATAAAAGGAATCCAAATTGGAAAAGAAGTAAAGCTGTCACCATTTGCAGATGACATGATACTATACATAGAGAATCCTAAAGATGCTACCAGAAAACTACTAGAGCTAATCAATGAATTTGGTAAAGTAGCAGGATACAAAATTAATGCACAGAAATCTCTTGCATTCCTATACACTAATGGTGAAAAATCATAAAGAGAAAGTAGGGAAACACTCCCATTTACCATTGCAACAAAAAGCATAAAATGCCTAGGAATAAACCTACCTAAGGAGACAAAAGACCTGTATGCAGAAAAGTATAAGACACTGATGAAAGAAATTAAAGATGATACAAACAGATGGAAAGCTTTTTGTTTCTGAATAAATCTAAATTGCCTTCTGGTCAGAAACTCGTTTGAAATTTTGAGACAAAATTTCCTCTGAAATTTGTTAATGATAGCTTTAAGTCCTAGCACGTGGTCAATTTTTGCAAATGTCCTTGGAGATAATGTTTATTCTCCAGCTGATAAGTGCAGTGCTTATTATGTGCATATTGGCTTTTAAATTCTTTGCTTCAAATCATATCATGGTTTTTTGGTTAACTTGGTCTTTGGTTTACTTAGAGATATATGCTTAAAATTTTCACAAGGACTGTGGCTTTGTCAGTTTAGCTTTAGTGTTATGTTAAAATTTTTTTATAAATTTTGGAGTTATGCTATTAGTTAAATAAAAGTTCATAATTGCCACATTATCCTGTTGATTTGCAATCTTCATGCATTGCCTTTTATTATTTTTACCTGAAATTGTACTTTTTTCTAGTGACATCTAAAGAACTGTAATAGCTTTCTTTTGGATAGATATTTCCTACATCTTTTTTAGTCCTTTGAATTTGAAATTTTCCTCATTAATTTTGTGTCAATAGCATACACAGTATATGCTAAGATATTTTTTTTAATTTCAATCTAAAAATCTGTTTTTAAACTGAAGAATTTAGTCCATTTACACTTAATGGATAATTGGACTGATTTCTCCTATTGTATTACATGCTTTCAACTAATTATGTTCTTTTTCTTCTATTTTTTTCACCAAGTCTTTACATTATTTTTTCATTTCATTTTTTCCTACTTATCTGGAAGTAAGGGCATGCCATTAATTTATGGCTTGTTTATTTTTTACATATATACTCAAATAAACAAAACCTAAAGTTAAACAATGTCTCTATCCTTCTATTGAAAACCAAAGATCTTAGAATTCTTTAATACCTATTCCTGCCTGTCATATTAAATACTATTGTATGTTCTTATTACAAGTGTATTTCAAGTAGAGTTTTATCCTGATTTTTAACACCTAATATATATTAAACATTCTTCTTCTTCTTCTTTTTTCTTATTGGGGTCAGTGTTTGTTTAGATTTACCCTGTATTAACCAAAGTCTTTGTTTAATATTCTTTTCTATCAGGCATCCAATTCCTGGACTGAAGTATATTCTTTATTTTTGTCCTTACTGTAACATTAATTTTCTTTGTATAGAATTCTATACTTATATTTTCTCTCATCACATGGAAGCTATTATTCCGTTGTATTCTGGTTTTAATTATTGTTACTGAGATATCTGTCATCTGTCAAATTGCTATTCCTTTGTAGGTGATCACTTATCTCTCTTTGGCTGGCTTGAAGAAATTTTTTCCTTGGTCATAAGTAATGTGTTTTCTTGTGATTTCTTGGACATCTTAGAGCTAAAGATTGTTTTCTTTTAACAATTCAAAAAAAAATAGCCCCTTTCTCTTTGAATAGAGCCTCTTCCCTCTTCTTTCTTTTTTCTCATTGAAATTTTACGTAAGTATCTGATGTTTCTTTTTTTATTATCTCTGTCTCTTAACTTCCCTTTATATTCCATCTCTTTGTGTTGCATGCTGGGTAGTTTCTTTTACTCTCTCTTCCAATTAGCTAATTCTTTCTTTAGATGAGTTTAATTGTGTTTAATTGAGGAGTCAGCAAACATTTTCTTCAAGGGCCCGGTTATAAATCTTCAGGGCTTTTGGGCAATATGGTTTCTGTGGCAATCATTTTATTCTTCCATTGGAGCATGAAAGCAACTAGAAGCAATACATAAACAAGTTGGCCTGACTGCACTCCAATAAAATTTATTTACCAAAACAATCAGCTGGCCCATGGACCATAGTTTGTTGACTCCAACTGTAGTCTATCAATTGAGTTTTTAAATTTTTCTCCAGTTTTAGAAGTACCATTTGCTTCTTTTTTTTCAAACCTTCTTTTATATTTCTAATAGTCTCTTGTAACTTGTTCATATTGTCAATCATTTTTTTTATTTTAAGCATATTAAATGCAATTATTTTATATCCTATTTTCTGACAATTATAATATCTTAGTTTTCTTTAAATTTTTTCTTCTAAAGACTGTTGTTTCTACTGACTTACACTCGTAGTTCCTTGCTCACTTGTGTGCTTTGTGATTTTTACTGTGTTTCTCATTTTATCCCCTAAGATTTAATAGGAACTGGAATAAAATTATATCATTCCACAGAAGATTAAAGTTTTCTTCTAGATTCTCAAGAGAGTACCAATCTGGAAACATTTTAAATTTCTCCTAAGAAGTTGATTTTACCACACATGGTTAGTTTTAATTCAGACTGAACACATGTATCATTTGTGGTTACTAAACCACAGGAAATATGATTTTTCCACATTTCATCGCAAACCTCCTGTAGTGGCCATGAAAATGGCCCACTCATGTATCCTACTGCAGGGAACATAATTGATTTATGGCCCTTCAGTGTCTGAGCACAGTGTGAATAGTAATGCAAGCCTATTTATGCAAGATATGGGACCCCTTCAACTGGTGACTTTGGTTCTAGGATTCTCCATTGGCCTGGCCAAAACTGTCTTGTACTGTGCTTTAGTCTAAAACTCTTCCTACCTAATCCTCATACCTCATCTCCTCTGCACCCATGTTAGACCTATGTCATTCTGAAGCCTCTCCATGCCTCCCCTGGCTTCCATCATTTTATCCCTAAGGGGTATTTCTTCCATTATACCTCATGCACATCTGATCCTGCCTTGGCATCTACTTGTCAATGGCAAGTACTTCTCTCAAACTAACATACTCTCATATTTTTGTCATGCAAAAATAAGACCCCAGATTATTTTATAAATAAATAAATAAATATTTATGTAGTTATAGCAGTTATAGATGTATAACTGCTTAAAGTTAGTTATTCAGTTGGCTAGGGATAAGATATCATTAAATCAGACTGTTTTCAAAAGAGGATGTTAATCTAACCTAACTCAATATAGAATAATATAGACAATATAGAATAGCTATTATCTAGAACTGATTCTGTTTTCTTATACCCATCAAATCTAGTTGATTGCCCAGGGAGTATAAAATTTAATTGTTCCTCTAGAAGCATTAAAATGTGGCTTATATTAAACTATATTAGCCATCTGCTGCATATATGGACCTCATTTTTATCTCTCTCCATTCATCAAATGCCACCACATCCTTTCCCACCACTTTTATTACTCTTTTCTGAATTGTGCTTTAGCATATATTGAGGAATCTTTAAAAATTTTTCATATAAAATGTGTCCTTGTATTTAAGAAATGTAGCTGTTGAAGATCTTCTTGGATTTATAACAGAGTATCACAGATGACCCAAAGGCAAGTTTTTTCTCTTGTCCCAATTTTCAGGTTAGCAGTTCTCTTAAGAAACTAATTTTTTGTGTCTAATGCATATACTGAGTCATGGAACCGGTCATATTTCTAGTTTTACACTGCCTGCTGAAAAATTTTGAAGCTTACCTATAAATTTTGTATATTAATCAAACTTCTGGTTTTATTTTGTCATTTTACTTTACTTTCCCTATATGTCCTCTATGTATGAATGTATGTATGTCCTTATGTATTGCTGAGCAATACTACAGGGGATGGCTGTAAGTCAATTTGTTTATTTATTCACCTGTCATGGACATTTTTTAACCTAACACTGTATGTATTCATTTATTTTACAGTATTTTTCCTGGCAAAATTTCTGATCTAAAGTCTGCCATTTTTTTCAGTTGACATTATTCCATAAATATTTATCTGTATGGTTCTATAGTCTTCATGTTATAATTATTACCTTTATGGTTGGATAATATTCCTTCAAATGCATACCCTATAATTTACTTTAATTTACTTTATTTACTTTAATTTGGCAGAGTCAAAAATATTAAGCATAAATATCCAAAAGCTTTCCCCTTCTCTGTTTTTCTCTGATAATTTTGTTAGATGACTTTTGAATCTTTCTATGGCTATTTGGGTATATGGTGAGGGGGTAGCTGGGACAGGTGAGAGAGTAGAATTAGAAAGAGAAATGAAAGTGAAATGGGAGAATTGTCCAAGACTAGAATTTCATCAAGGGAAAGAGACAGGAAATACTGAGGGTAGCGGCCTATGATACAAAATTTGGGAAGATTTGTTGTTTGTTATGTAGGATAATTCCTTCTTCGTCACTCCTCGAGAATACATTCAGAACAATATACATGTTTCATCAAAGCCTTTGTAATCCAATCTAAGTTTCTTTAGGAAATAAAAAAATACCTAATGGAAACACAGTTATATAGTTTTTTCCCCATATTATCTTGCAACTATAAGCTTTAACAAAAGTAATGATATGTTTTTAATACTTTTATTTGTGCCTTAGGTAATAAAGTTGAAAACACTTTTTGAAAGTTGAATTTGAAGAAATTTGGTATGGTTACATTATCTGAAAGAGAGAAATTGAAAATGACCTAATCAATAATGGTATAGAGATAAATCCAATGGGGATAAATTTAATATATTCAGAAACAGGAACAACCAAAAGAGTCACTGAATAAAATGGAGAGATACTGTTTAGATAAATGTACTGTGCAAAATATCTGACATGCAATTATAAAGCAATATGCTTTTAAGAATAATAGTAAATATCAGGGCATAGCTAATTTATATGTAACATTTTTACACTCTATATGTTTTTAAATCTGCAGTTTACAAGGAAGAGATAATGAGGAAAAAAGCAAAACAATAGTGATCATTTGAAATATATAACTTCCAGAGAGCCAGAAAAGTTTAAAGAATTTTCAGTAAGTGCTTACAGTTATGCCTTATTTTAACAAGTGAGGATTGTTTTCAGAGATCTCTAATCAATCCAAGGGCAGATGTAGACAAACATGCTTAAATATTAGCAAAAGAGACTGGAGTTAAGAGATGGAATCTATTTTTGGCTACAGGTGTGATCAAGATGGAAGTGGGCGTGGAAGAAAAGATCATGGACTCTGTATGCCTGGGGATATTTTAAATGTAAAGAGCCATAGCTTCCTTGGATGGTAAAGCATAGCCTGCCAACAAAGATAGGTCCACATCAGATGATCTTCTAGGTCCCTAGCAGCTTTAGAACTCTCCAGCTCATTTCAGTGATTAAGTTAAAATTGAAATAATATTTATATTAATTCTGATTAAGCAATTAGTTGGCAGGTTCAGAACAAGTATATTTATGATCAGTGAAGGTAGAGCAGGTCAGTATTCTTAGCACTTCCAAGTTTCCAGCATTCTCAGACACAGAATTGGTATATATGTATCTTGATCCTTCCTTTACTGTTTAATGAAATAATCTAGGAATATATAATGTATTTACAAGTATAAACATCCTCATTTAAAATCCTAGCCAGGTTGGTTATAAACTCATCTAGTCCCAGTCCTTATTACCAGGAAGGTGGTTACTAAACGCTTAACATTGTAATAATGACTAAGGCACTTTGGAGAAAAAGATTGGGGTGATAATATTTTACTTTTTACTGTATATACTGCTTCAATTCTTTACTTTTATAAAGAGCAACAATCATAATTTTTAATAAGGATGAAATTAAACTAAAATAAAAACAAAGTCAGGCATTTAACATTAAGTGACTGGTAGTAAGTGTTTTCTATACTTACGTGACTAGAAGTGTATAATTCTGTGCTGGTTGGTATCCAGTATTTCTTACTCTGTAAATAACGGCTATGTTTCTACTACACATTGTTAGTATAGTTATTTAGTATAACTATTCTGTGTATAGTTAGTATACACAGAAGAGGTGCTTACTTGTTTGATAAATGAAAAAAATTTTTGTTTCATTAAACATGTACTTACCAAATTAGCATAAAACATACAAACACACTCAAAAACACATACTTGCTCTGACAGCTGATAGCTTGAAATCAATGATATTTATTTCTGTTTTCATGGTTGCTGGTCAATTTCCAATGTTCCCTTTTTAAAAATGTGAACTTTTATATACATTAATATGTACAAAATAGATAACTAATAAGAACCTGCTGTATAAAAAATAAATAAAATTTTTAAATTAAAAAAAAAATGTGAACTTTGACATCAGTTAGGCCCCACCCTTAATTGTACTTCTTCAATTTAAGAGCCCGTAAGTTTTTAGCAACTGAGCTGCCTAGATTAGCTAAGTATGACAGCAGATTTCAGATTAATCCAAGAGTTTAAAAACTAAGCATGGATCAGTGTTTTCCAGAAACTAGTGACACCCTTTTGCAATTCAGTTTTCCAACTGATACGGAGTGACTATTGCAGATAATGTTTCTGCATTTAAACCCATAAGAATTATTGTGAAAGCAAGTGGAACTCATGAGAGACCAGGGGGTTAGAGAGAAGGAACCCTTGCAGTGAAAGGAATCAAGAATTGTCTTTAGAACCCATGCTACCTGAGCAACCAGGTCAAAAAAGCTTCCTCTAATGAAGATCCATCCATTACCATGACATGCAAGCTCTGGCTGTAGATCACTTTCATGGTCTCCAAAGAAGCTGAGCAGTTATCAGTAACATTCAAAAATCCACTGGAAAGTCATTCATTTCACTTTATGGTCCTAATTAGCCATTTGTATAGTTCTATAATTAAATATGTTCCTTTCTCATCAAGTTTTTCACTTTAGTAATGATACCACTGTGCCACAAACAGGCCCCATGCTGCTGGGTTTGGGACTTATTCATAGCATTTAATTGGTCACCCAGTGGTTAGCCAATAACCCCTTCTATGGGAAGCAACACTCTGAATGCTGTTAATGGGCTGGAGGCACAGTGATTGCCTCCTGGTACCCAGCAGTACTGGGAATAAAGCAATTTCCTCCACTGTGTTGTGTGCCCAATAGCTAATCCTCTCCACTCCAGAAATGCACAGTATTTGGTTATAAGTATTTGTGCTGGCTTACTTACCGCTGGGTTTTTAATAGGCAGTGATTCTTCAATGCTCCTTCAGTGAAGATACAGTCTGCTTGCTGACTGCTAATTAAAACAAGTTTACTCTCTAAGACAGCAACTAAAAGGTAGCAAGGTCATCTTACTTATTAATGCAGTAACCTTTTATGTAACAATGTTGATACACTACTCATATGTGCACATTTTGTAAACTGGCAAGTCTATTATTGATTGCTTCAAAAGAACAAAAATTGAGCTACTGACTAGTCTGCTTTCCTTTGAAGTGAAATTGTTAAAATTCCTGAGTCCAGGCCTCTGTTATACAGTTGAAACATAAGGCTTGCTACAGGATTCTATTTACAATATTTGAGCTTCTGAAAACAAAAAGAAAAATGTCGACTGTACTAACCATAAATGTTCAAGCCATTAAAGTAATACTTGGCTTTGTTTCTCATGTGTTTTGTTTTAATTGTAGTTTAGGGCATTATAGAGGCTCAAACTTAGAAAGTAAAGTGATCAGTAGATGGCACTTCCTAACCGCCTGTTCAGTGTAAGTACATATTATTAAGTCTTAGAAATGGGGTTCTGAGAAATAAAATAAAATAAAAATCGAGTGGCTCGTAACAAGACAAAGACAATCATATTTTTGCTTCTATAGTGCCCAGATATTTTTATGTCACATTTCATTGAGATCTCAGGAAAAAAATTCTAATTTGCAAAATTTTTGATGTGTGCTTCTTCCTTAACATTCCAGACATTCATCTCCAGTTATGACAAAGAAAACAATGCAGTATACTCTGTTAGACAATATGGTACCTCTTCCTGCCTTAGGCACTTTTCAGAGAGCCAGGAGTGTCAAAGTGAATTATTCAGGGCTCTCAAAGTTACTCTGCCTCAAAATTAAACATCATTGCTTTAGAAAATATACTTCTAATTATCAAGCACAAACAAAAAAATTAGAAACAATTTAAAAATTCTCCACTCACAACCAGAAAGGGAAGAAACATTTTAAAGACAAAATAGGAAAAAACAGTGTTGTCTCCTGGGGCAAGGTGACATCACATGCAATTTGTCTCTAGTGTGTAAAGCAAAATACATTTTAGAGGGTTTTATTTACTTATTCATTTTTATTTATTTATTTATTTATGGCTGCACTGGGTCTTCATTGCTGTGCATGGGCTTTCTCTAGTTGCGGCAAGTGGGGGCTACTGTTCTTTGAGGTGCATGGGCTTCTCACTGCGGTACTTATCGTGGAACACAGGCTCTAGGTGTGTAAGCTTCAGTAGTTGCAGCACGTGGGCTCAGTAGTTGCAGCATGCAGGCCCTAGAGCGCACGGGCTTCAGTAGTTGTGACATGTGGGCTCAGTAGTTGTGGCTCGCAGGCTCTAGAGCGCAGGCTCAGTAGTTGTGGTGCACGGGCTTAGTTGCTCTGCGGCCCGTCAGATCTTCCTGGACCAGGGATCGAACCCATGTCCCCTGCATTGTCAGGCAGATTCTTAACCACTGGACCACCAGGGAAGTCCTTAGAGGGTTTTAATATCAAGAGTTTAAATGCCATTTGGGAGTTAGGGTGTCCTGTATTATAAACTTTGTAAAAGATGTTCATATGTAGCTGTAATTACGCAGGTACAAGTGCCTATAGTCAACAAAGAAAAATTCAGTTAAATATTTTTCATATATATAGTGGTAAATTAATAGTATTTCCCTATTGCTTCTGAAATAATAGACAAACAACATGGATATACATTCAAGTTGTGTAATAAATTATTTAAACTGAAGTGTAATAAATGTGTTCTAAAACCAACAGCCAATAAATTATCTTTAAAATTCCTGTTTGATGATACTTCTTCAGACCATTCATTGAGTTATAGTAGAAACAACTTATATTTAGTTCAGATTCAATGAATGTGTATGTATACATACACACGTGTATACACACATACATAAATCTTCATTAGTAGTGATGATTCATTGATAGTGAGAAAATAACAACAATATACTTGTAAGTTGGACATCTCTTTCTGCCATTAGCAATTTACCTGACCTTAGACATATTATTTTCTCTCTTTAGTCTTCGTTTGCTCATATGGAAAATAATAGATCTATATTATACATAGATATATCTACTATTAGTCATTATCTCCTAAAATATTTTGAAATGATTATTCATCTATATCCATATTTCTATCCTTGCATTATATATACGATGCATGATACATACACCTACATATTCATAAACTCTGACATCTGATTTGTGATAATGATAGTTCTGAAAGTGTTATTTTTCTAGTATTTTGTGCACTAGAACACTAAATGGTAAGGTTGGGAAATAGTCTAGTGTAGACAGTAAGAGTAGAAGCTCCATAGTCAGGCCTTCTGAGTCAGTCATCCACTGTCCGTGTTATATTGGGCAGTAGACTTAACTTGTACGTACCATGGTTTCCTTATTTTTACAACAGAGGAAATCATAATATCTACCTCATAGAGTTACTGGGAGAACTAAATGAGATAATGTACAAAGTGCTTGTAATAGAGTGCTGGAACATTACAAAGACTCAATAAATATTAGCTACCATTATCATTATATGCAGAAGTCTAATTTGATTCTTGCCACAACCCTTGATAGAGTCATTCATTTTTTCAACAAATATATGTATATTTTATATATACAAATGCAATTTTTAGTATCATATATATATATATATGATACCATAAGGTGTAGTGGTGTATACAGACAAACAGTGTAGTAAGTATCATTTCTGTCCTCACAGGCTTTAAAATCTTTGAGGCCATTAAATTTGAGTAAATGTGCAAACAAACAAATTATTACTGCAGATGTGATCACAGTAATAAGGGAAGGAAGCTCACACTGCTAACAATATGCAGAGATTGGATTTGAACCTGAGCTCTGGGACAAGAGATATTATGTATGTGACTGCTCTGTGGTAAGCATCACCGATGAGTGATGGATGCTGGACTGCATCAGCATTCATGCTGTGTGTAAAATACTGTAGGGAGTAGACTCAGCTTCAGCAGGATACAGGCAGTTACTTCCAGCACACAGGTAAAGGGAGAGCAGGAGAGGGAGAGAAAAGCAATGAAGAACATGTAAGAGAAAGACAGTTTCTAAGTACAACACTTCAGATGTGCTGAGCCTAGATTCATTCATAGGAGCCATTTGAAGTTCAAGGCATCAGCAGCAAATAGGAACTAGAATAAGGAAGAAAAGTGGAAGAATGAGGAAGAAAAGGAGGGGATCGAAGGGCAGGAGGAGGAGGAGAGAAGGAAAGGGAGAGCCTTTACAATAGGATTGGATAAAGAAGAGAATAAGAAAACAAGTGGGAAAATAATTAAGAAAAAGTTTTTTCTTATGATTTAATATCTCATTAACAACCATAGGAAGACAAAAGAAGAGAAGAAGTTAATAACAGTAGAATTTGTGAGGAGAAGATTTAATTTTCTTTCACAGGGAAAAGCACTTTCCCAACAAGATATTATGTTGTAGGATTCCTGATTCAGGTGGGAAGATAAGTCAAAGGGATATATTTGAGTTTATTCAAATATCAAGAGTTAGGGATCCCATGCTGTGTTTCAGGTCACCAGAAGGACCGACTTTATTTGGTGATTGCATAAGAGATGAAAAACCAAAACTACTTAAAGAACTTGGAGATAATTCCACTTTGCAGGCTAAATGATCTGTGAATTTTATCCAGGTATGATCTGGTTTCTAAAGATGCTGTTGTGAGCTTACAATGCCAAGAACAGACATATTGGACTTTAAAGGACAGTCATAACCTTGAGAGATACCTGAGGCAAGAGGGAATGAGCTTACATTACTCTCAGAATTTTCTCATTTATGGTCAGAGAAGATTATGATTGGGAACTGAGACAGTCAAAGACATTCTATTAGAAGATTTAAGAAATAATGTGCCTATAATGTGTTACCAGGAGCAGTGTTGTGGCTGTGAAGAAATAAGATTAAAAAGAATACATTTTATTATGATAAAATATCTCACTTTTTAGGAATCTGTTCCACTTTATTAATTTACCTCTTGAGCACCTTACATACCTATAAGCATTCAGCAAACATTTACTTTTGTATTTATTTATTCACATTTTAAAATTTACTGTTTTTAATGCTTCCTGATAGATTCAGTTGCTGAAGGCATGAATACATTTGACATTTTGCTGAGACATACAATTTAACCATAGGTACTGCCAGGCTGTTGTGTGGACAGTCACTGGTCTAAGGAGTGAGTACTCCTATTTGGCTGCCTTTAATACACACTTCAAAATGGCTTAGCTGTTGGTTATTATCCTTGCCACTACTGTGCTGCAATTTCTGAGATTTAAATTCTGTTTCCTTTTGTAAATTGGCTCCAGAAGGAAAGAAAGTCAACATCTAGTATGATAGGCATATTCATAGACTTGTGCAATAGTCTAATAGGTCTTCTGACATAGGCCTTGGGAAACCATAGATTCACTGAAAAAATGCATTTTTGTGTTTATAAGAACAGCAGTAGTTACTCTGATGGGAGCATGGAGAAATGCTCCATTAACATGTCCAGAGGAGGCAGAGAAAGCTTAATTAAAGACATAACTCTTGAGCTGAGATGTGAGTGTTGAGTAGAAAAGAGGGCTGTATCTTCCGGCTGGAATGCATTGTGTACCCTTTATATGCTCAAGTATGGTGGCCTACACCAGCATAGTGGTAGTGGCGATTGAAATGTTTGGGCAGACATGAACTATTTCAGAGGTGGAAATGGCAGTGAATATGGTGAATATTGAATATGGTGGCAGTGGGAAATGAAGGGTCTAAGAGGACACCCAAATTAGGCTTAGGCAATTGGTTCATTAGGGATATAGGAAACAGAGGTATAGGGAATAACGGAGAAAAGACAAGTCAGATGGAAAATCAGTATGTTTAAAATGAGGATAATGATAACACTTATAGGTTTGTCATGAGCAGTAAATGAGTTAATAAATATGGAACACATAGAACAATGTTTATGCATTGTAATTACTTAATAAATGTTAACAGTTATCATTAAGAGACATAATAAGTAAATTAATGTATAACAAATGGATAGACTCTCAGGGTAAATAAATAACATGCCACACAGTGAAAAAATTTCCACAGTAACATAAGGAAATAAAAGTGTACTGCTTAATTAAGTGATCACTATAATTAATGTAATGTGAAATATTGAGTCAAAGTTGTAAGGAGATGCTCAGAAGTTAAATCTGTTTAGTTAGGCTGGTGGGACTAAGAGAAATTTTTCACATTAAATTTTTTTTCTCTGGAAACATTAGAATTGAGTCCTGTAAACTTTGAGGTGAAAATGGGTACTATATGCAAATTGCTCATGAGGCATACTGTATTAAAAGAGATGCTAAATTAAAGAAACAAGAAGGGGAACGATTGAGTTTGTATCAGGTCAAAGAAATTCTATGAAATTCTCTGACTGTAAGAGCAATGGTTTTACAAAGAGATGGTGCTAGGATTGGGATGAGGGATGGGAGGAAAGCTAGGAAAAGAACAAGGGACCAAACGAGAAACAGCATGGAGAAGTTGGCTGTCACAGGAGGAAGGAGAAGGAGAACACACGGAAAACAAGGCTTTGCTTAAGAATATAAAAGATAAGTGGAGCTCCAAAACTCATGGAGAAAATGGGACCAGTGTTTCTAAACAAACACCAAAAGAAGGAGGGGAAGTGGTGAAAAAATGTAATCAACCAGACCTAATGTGAGGAAAAGGGATGGAAGTATGTAATGTACGAAAGAATTGATGAAATAATTGAAATCACACAAATATTGAGATAGCAGTTTAAAATGAAAAAAAATGAAGACTATATAGGAAAAAAAGGTTTTACTTATGGTACATTCTGAAAAACTGAAGTTAGGTATACTTTAGCATAAAATATTTGGCTTGTTTTAGGTATTAGAGAAACATATACTGCAAGTCTTAGAGCTGAGATTGGGGGATTTTGCATCAGTTAACAGTGGATGAGAGTCATACAAGAATGATATTTATGTTAATACATATAAGATAGATTTGTGAAACATTCTGAGTATGTTGGAATGCATGAGATCATATATAAGACTTTGGAAAGTTTTAAAAATGAAATATATAACAATCTTAAAAAATCCCCAAAGGAATGTAAAAGATAAAACCATTTAAATTTATGCTGATACTTTGCACATAACATGAAGGATAATATTGGAAAGGGATTTCAGTGTTCATAGAAAACATGCAAGTAAATGAAAATTTTAACTTAAACTTAGCTCTAAAACCAAATATTTAATTGGCATATAGAAATGGAGATACAGAATCACTTATTTAAATACATATGCTAACAGTTTTTGAGTATTTAATCAAAAGGGGTAGAAATACCTCAGCAAACTTTTTAAAAAAGGTGCAAATAAAAATCACTTTGATGTCTTCTTCTGGTGATTCTATGGTATTAGACAAAAAGAATCACCCCCCAAAGTGAGTAATTTGGCAGCTGTGTATAGAGTATGAGTAAATCCCTATTAAAATAGAAATAAATGGAATAATAAGAATGATCAAGTATATGGGAGCTAGTCCCTCTCCAAGATGTCAGAGAAGTTTGAGGGATCATTAGTAATGATGGAAAGAAAGCTTGTGAAAGGAGAGGTAAGTCTGAAGAATTTAAAGACCTAATTAAGTATTCCCAGTTGCAAAAGTGTTAACAGAGTGCTTAGTTAAAATAAAAGCAAAATAAGATTAAAAAAAATAGTAAAACAGAAAATTTAATAAATTTATTTAGATGGTATAAGGATGGATATAATAGAGGGGGAAAATGTTAGGAATGAATCCAAGTATTTTCAGCTTAATTCACAGAGTTTTCCAGAAAAATAAAAAGTAGTGAATATAGACTTAGAAGAAAAAGTGTTTTAAGAAGGTTTGGAAGGAGAAACTGTAGATAATAAATAAGGTGTTTGCAGAATTACCTTAAAAACAAGGGAAATATATCAGTTTCCAAGAAAATTAAAATGAGTGATTTAAGGGAAGGTATCAAGATTCAAAACAGGGTGTCTGGTCTTGGTTGGACAGTGCTTCAGGGTTAGCAGCTCTACTTACTGCATTTTCCAAGACTTCTGAGTGTAAGGGAGACCTTAGCAAAGGGTTAGACTTGAAAGGTAGGTGTTCCTAATACAACATTATTTTAAGGCTGTTGAATTTTATGGGAATAACACTGTAATATCACTGAAGATTTTGGGCAAGAGGGTGACACACTCATTTGTGTTATAGAAAACACCCTCTTGACATCTTGTTTTAGCAAGGTAGTGGAATAAATTATCTAAAATCTTTCTCACTACAAATTTCTAAAATTTCTGGGTTAAAAGCTAATAAGAATTATTTTTAATGTGTAAGAGCATTCTCCTTCGCAAGAAAGAAAGAGGAAAAACTCACATGAAAGAAACAGACTAAAAGTTAGAGGCATAAACATTCAAACTGTTATTACAGATATCCCAAGAAGATTTGTTTTCCCTGATTCCCCAAGAGCTCTGTTTAATTCCTACTCTTGGGCAGGGAAAGTGGCTGAGGGTCTGTACGAGGCAGAGACTTAGAAGTCATCAGCATAAAGCAAGGCCTTTGGAAAAAAAGCCATACTCTCCTATAAAGGGTGACCAAGACACATTCCACTATTGGCACGGGGAAAAGACAATGAAGTTTGATTCACACTGACTTGAGGTAAAAAAATATCAGAGTGTTCTCTAAAAATGTAAACTCCAATTCTGTTTTTTCCATTTGTGTGTGGTCCACATTTATTCTACTTGTATGGTTCAGACAATATCAAACTGAAAAAAATAATACAAAACTTGGTCTCAAGGTTGTGATTCATTCAGGTTCTGTCAGAGAAAATACAAACTGTTTTAGGAAAAACTCTCACAAACAATGCCCTACAGGATACATATTATAAATCATATTACCCAAATTTAAAAATACTCAAATTACAGTCCACCAAAAGCATGATTTTAGGGGGAAAAAATGGAAAAATTACAATTGGAGAACTCCAGATACTAAGAAAATATTTTTTAAAAGTTATATAACAAATATGTCTAAAATGATAGTTGAAGTAATTGAAGTTCAAAGAAAATAATAAAACAATGTGGGGAAAACAGTAGCATGTTGAGATAATTTAAATAACTTTAGAACTGAAAAATATAGTAATTGTAATTAATATAATAAGTGTTACATGGAAGTTTAGATGCAGATGAAGAGAAAATGAATAAATAGAAATATTGTTGGGAGATTACCCAAAGTGCAACACAGAGACAAAGACATGAAAATTATGAAACAGAGGTTAGATAATTCAAGAAGAGTCATGTATCACAATGTTCATTGCAGCACTACTTATAATAGCCAGGACACAGAAGCAACCTAAGCGTCCGTCAACAGGTGAATGGATAAAGAAGATGTGGCACATATATACAATGGAATATTAGCCATAAAAAGCAACGAAACTGAGTTATTTGTAGTGAGGTGGATGGACCTAGAGTTTGTCATACAGAGTAAAGTAAGTCAGAAAGAGAAAAATAAATACCATATGCTAACACATTTATATGGAATCTAAAAAAAAAGAAGGTTCTGAAGAACCTAGGGGTAAGACAGAAATAAAGACACAAACCTACTAGAGAATGGACTTGAGGATATGGGGAGGGGGAAGGGTAAGCTGAGACGAAGTGAGAGAGTGGCATGGGCATATATACACTACCAAATGTAAAATAGATAGCTAGTGGGAAGCAGCCACATAGTACAGGGAGATCAGCTCAGTGCTTTGTGTCCACCTAGAGGGGTGGGACAGGGAGGGTGGGAGGGAGACACAAGGCAGGGGGATATGGGGATATATGTATACGTATAGCTGATGCACTTTGTTATACAGCAGAAACTAACACAACAATGTAAAGCAATTAGACTTCAGTAAAGATGTTAGAAAATAAAAGAAAATAAAATCAGAGAACCTTGGAAGTAAATAAATAAAACAGAGGTTAGGAAAAATAAGAGTAAGCTAAGCAAGTCTAATGTGCATCTAATAAGAGTGATAATAGGAAGAATAGAGAAAATATGTTTAGAGATAATGATTAAAAGTTTATCAGAATTTATGAAAGACTCCAAACTTCAGGAAGTAAAACTAGTTGAGAGAAAGAAAAACAAAATGATTCCATACCTAGACACGTGGTAGTGAAATTGTAGATTTCCAAAAACAGATTCTTAAAAGCTACTAAAAAAGCAAAGACCAATTACCTACAATGGAAGAATAATTAGCCTGAAATGGCCTTCTGAAAAGTAAAAATAAGGATCAGATGACATTGGATTATCTTCATAGTGCTGAAGAGAATTTTGTTAAACTAAAACTGTATACCCACCTAAAAATAAGGAAAGAAAATTAAATATATTTTCATACAAAACTAAGGAAACTTACCATTGAAAGATCTTCAAGGGAAAAAATTGGAAGGGTTTATTTTAGGAAGAGGTAAATTAAACTCAGAAGGAAGGATTATTATGCAAGATGAAATGGCAAATTTGTAGACAACTCAAAGTACTTATGATGTAAAATAGTGATGATAAAATAATAATAGTAGCAACTTTTTTGAGGTAGAAATAAAGATAAAACTAAGAATATTGTAGACAATGGTATTATGTTCATTGAGGATGATCCAGTTTTGTTTGGGAGGAAGATGGAAAAACTGAGTATGTTAGATTTTGTTATGTAAAATATTTAAGTAAATTTTAAGGACAGTACCTAAAATATAGAAATATCATGTACAAACTTCAAAATTATAAATAAGGAAAAGAGAAAATGAAGGATAACTTCGTGGAAACAATAGAAGTCAAGAAAGAAAAACCAAAGAAGATGTATCAAAATGAGCAATCACAAAATAGGAGGATAAAAATAAAATCAGAGTAGTAATCGCAAAATTTTAAAAGATTAAATTCACCACTTAAAAGAGAGACTATTCTAATTGTTAAAAAAATAATAGTAACAGCACTTGGCTCTATGTTCCTACTAAAGACATATGTAAAAGATGACAAGGGAGGTGGAAAAATAGTAGGAAAAGATATAACAGTTCAGATTTTACAGTTTCACTTTCTCTGTGATTCTTTCACTTCTAGTGCCCTGAATTTTCAGATACTCATGTCCCCAGATTTGGTCTCTGATACCTCAAGCTGGTAAGGCTTCCATTCTCTGCTGACAGCTAAGTGCAGTTTGGGGAAGACATTG
Organism: Neophocaena asiaeorientalis asiaeorientalis; assembly: GCF_003031525.2. Lineage (NCBI taxonomy): Eukaryota > Metazoa > Chordata > Mammalia > Artiodactyla > Phocoenidae > Neophocaena > Neophocaena asiaeorientalis. Next base: position 6,374,048 of record NW_020172625.1, read on the forward strand.
AGTCAAAAGCATAGCAAACTTGCAGATCTTATTAGGAGCAGTTCTGTCTTTCAAGGGTACTCTGCCAATTTCAGTCCCCTTCACCTCTGACTGATTTTCTTGTAGTCTACCTAGAATCTACAATGATTAGCTGTCAGTTGGTGGTTGGGGAAAAAAATACACTCAGAATTTGGATTGCAGTCCTTTTATGGTTGTCTCATTTCCAGCATTCCTTTATATTTCCAGCTGCTCTGCTGTTCTGAATTATAATGTCTGCCACCTGAAACCAGTAAGATTGCAATTCTCCACTTGCAGACCTAAAAAATGGAATGTCCTCTAAGCAAGAAAATCAACGTCTTTTAGGGTTAAATGCAGTGAAGTAGGAATTTTTTAGAAGTATAACTCTACTCAGGTTTCTGGCTGCATGTAGTATTTTCCATTGCCTTCAAATAGTTGTTTTTAGTATTTTTGTTCAATTTTATAATTGTTTTCCGTAGGAGGAATCATTTAGAATGTTCACACCATCATTTCTAGAACTTCTACCTCATTTTGTTTTTTGCTTATTTTTAGTTATTAAAAATTTGTGAAAATGAATACATATTAATTTTATATTAAGGTAAAGGCCATTATTCAAGTTATCAAATTAGAGCATTGGTTTTTAGTGTGAGGTGCTTTCACAGATTTGGTCCCAGAGTATTCTCAAATCCAAGAGTCCTGTCTAGGTTAGTGGTGGCAGTTGAGGAGGTAGATGGAGTAATTGTTTACAAATCTCTTTGCTGGAGAAATAAGCTAATTGTATTTTCTTCTTGAATTTTAAAATACTGACCACATTGCTGTAGAGCTGTTGTGATACACTGATAATTTGGGTATTAATGGATAAATCATATATTTCATTGAATGAGTGTAGCTCATTTATTTTTTTAGATTGTCAACATATTTCCCACAAATATTTTTATGGTGTCAGAACCAACCCTTTTTGAGTTCCTACCAAGAGATATTTTTACCTAAAGCCTTAAATAACTTAAACATAGGATATGTGTGTGTGTGTTTGAGTGTGTTGTGGAGTCACATTTTTCTTCTAGAATTCAAACATACTACTATAATAGTATCACCTGAAGAAAATAGTCAAAAATTGATGCAAAAGTTGTATGGTTAATTGTATGTATGTAAATGTATGGTTAATTTATGCTTTTAGTAATACTGGGTGTAAAATGTACAATAAATATAAGGATTTATTAAAGAAAACCTGGCTCTGGATCCTGTTTGGAGCATGTGCTTTGAACTATTTTTATTTTTTCTTTTCAGTAAATGATAAAACAAATATCTGTATTTATGAATTTCCTGAACATTAAGTTTCAAATTTTGGGCCCAGTGAGTAAAAGTTGTTGTGACCATATAGAACCCATGCATGGTGATAATTTCTATTACTCTGGCTGCTGGAAACATTTGGTAATCTCAAAATAGCACAATGTATTTAATACTGTGGAATAAAACATATATCAGGACAATATAGGGTGCAATATGATTAGGTTGCAAATTTCAACCTTTATATTTTTTATATGCTTCTCAATTTTAATAGCATATTTATACACTGAGGATTTTATATGTAAATTTTCAATCAGTCGCTTCCTTTTCAAATAATTTAGATTTACGCATCAAAAATATTTATAGTTGGTTAGTAAAGGTGTTACTGTACGGTGTGAATAGAATCTATTTTAGTGTTTTACATCTGTATTCTTCTTTAAAATGAATTACAGCAAACAAAAGAAAGTGTTCATATGTTCACTTTCCTATTACTACTGAAAGAAATTTATCATAATATTCATCTTTACTCAGAATATATCAAAATATATAGAATTTTCATCTTGCAATATTTTTGTTTTCAATGAATATCAAAATAAAGGTTCTTAAAGTTTTTGAAAATACTGTGGAGACATGACAGTATTTACTCTGCCTAGTGTTGTTTAAATTGATGCTTCCTTATTATAGACTATTTATAAATTATATTGTGTTCAGGGAGCTAAAGGACATCAAAACCCCATTTTTTCTCTTTAAAATTCATCTTGGATTCTTGCCATAACTATATAATACAAAATTTTAAGTGATCTGATCAAATTTTAATGCAAAATTATTGCTCAGAATGATTAAATGCATGGTACTAAAGCATAATGAAAGCTAGTGAAGAGGAGAAGAAAACCAAAATTGGCAGAGATATTATAGGAAGTTGGTGAAATTATTGTAGTAAGAGAATTATTTCTTTTGCACTTGTGGCTTTCCATAATATTTTAGAAAAAAAATAAAGTGGCTGTGAAAATTATTTAAGTGTGGGGTTCAAAATATCTTGAATGTTAGATTCAAAGAATTCTGCTTTAGGCAGTTGACTTGTTTGCTTCCTAATTACTGATTTTCTGAGGCTTTACATTCATTTCCAAGTTCATAATAAAAATGCAATAAATCATTGAAGGAAACTTGGTTACAAAATGTGTATATTTTACACCATCAGAATTCTCAAGATTTCTTAATGAACTTAAAAGCTCTCTCTTCTCATTATTTTCACTTGGCTCTGAGTCTTTTACAGAGGTAAAGTTGAGGTGTGTTTCAACAAAGATATAGATTAAGGTAAAAGAAATCTAGAGGATAAATAACAGAAGGGTGAGGCTTTAGAAAGGAGTATGAGGCTAAAATAGGTGGTTACCAAAAATGGATTAGAACAGAGAGATGGCAACATTAACAGAGAAATAAAGAAAGAGAAAATGAAAAGTAAAAAACAAAACTGAAAGGGAATGGCAAAAAGAAAGCAAGAATGTAGTAATCAGAGGGTTTAGGAAAAAGGCAATATAAGATGTGTTCATATGTTAGACAGATATAAATAACTTATTGAAAAATTCTTGTCTTTTAAAATGAAATAAAATGTATTACTACCTAGCACTTAAAACAAAAAATTTCCTTGACCTTTTTTTTTTGCGGTACGCGGGCCTCTCACTGCTGTGGCCTCTCCCGTTGCAGAGCACAGGCTCTGGACGCGCAGGCCTAGGGGCCATGGCTCACAGGCCTATCTGCTCCGCGGCATGTGGGATCTTCCCGGACCCGGGCACGAACCCGTGTCCCCTGTATCGGCAGGCGGACTCTCAACCACTGCGCCACCAGGGAAGCCCTCCTTGACCTTCTGTTAATAGAAATGTAGACATGCAGCAATAAAAAACAGTAAAGTTATCTTCTATTGAATTTTATAGATTTCTAATGTCTGGTAGTTCTATTTTTCTGAAATTATATGTAAAGTAATATGCATATTATTCTCGAAAAATTAGTAAATTAATTAGTACTACCTTGAAACTTAATAGTAGTATATAAAAACCCTTCCCCTAAATTATTCAGGATTATAATATGGGTTAAGAGTAAAGTCTCATTTTATTAATATATTATTCCACATAATATATTAATTATCTGGAATAATATATTAATTATTAATATAATATATAATAATATATTATTAATTAATATATTATTGACTTTCTGCAAAATTATGTCCACAACTACCTCTCAAATAACGTGAAATACAAATATATACTTTAATTCAGTTCTTTTTTTTATATTACAGGCAATTAGCACTTATTCCCAAAGGAATAATTTTAAAAGAGCTGTTCTCTGATTTGTGTTCCTCCATTAATATGCACTGGTATTGCTACCATTTATATTACATTTTTTCAGCTTTATAGAGATATAGTTGACAAATAAATTTGTAAGATACTTAAAGTATACAATGTGATGTAATTACTTCCCAAAGGCTCCATCTCCAAATACCGTAACACTGGGATTAGGATTTCAACATATGAATTTGGGAGTGGAGGACACAAATATATAAACCATTGCAATAAATATTCCAGTTTTAACACTAAATCCTAATGATCTATATGTTTTTATTACTGATATGGTTATACTGATTATTCATCACTGGATATCAGAAGTGATATTTAAAACAGGAATTCAGTTCAGCAGTACAGACTTCAAATAGTTAAGAACAAAGCCAAGGCCAAAAAGTAGACGTTAGACAAATATCAAAACAATATCCAAAGTTCAGAACATCCCCTAACTTAGCCATTTGATAGAATAAAAAATCCTTATACATTTTAGGTTAATGCCTTCCTAGAAATTATTTTTTCTGTGTTTATATAACCTATTTTAAACATGATTTCTAAGGTATTTTAACAATGAGATCGTAATGATAATTAATATTATAGGACTACAGATTCATTCTTTCATCCCCAAATTTTGTACTATGATGGTGATTTTGGCTTTGGTCTCTGCTTCAGCTAAGGATTTATTTTACTACTTGGCTAACCAGCATTTGGCAAAAATGTATGAAATGTATTTTCAGGCTAACTTAGACCCTGGGAGCTCCACAGTAATGGTATCATCTCTCTATCTATGTATCTAATTTTTTTTTTTTTACTTCCCTTGATGAATTCTAGAGGATGCTAGTAATAGGGTGCAAGGTTTGCACCGTAATTCCTAAGCTCATTTTAATAATCCTTTGAGAAGGATCAGTGCTGAACATTTTAAGAGTCAGAATGTATGTGGCTATTAGCATTCACAGGGTTGAGGCTAAAGGATTAGATTAAATTTTATTTGCTCATCAGTTCACAATGAGCAGTCAAACAAATAAATAAAACAAAATACTAAGCTGAGAGAAACTAAGTCGTATATGCCAGGATGCTTGAAGTATTCAGAGAATTTTTCCAGAATACACTAGGATTCTCAATGTGGTGTAGACTGCAGCCATAAGAGAAGATATGTATTTTGGACTCTTGAAATGGTGAAACTTCACATATTTCAAAAGTATGATCTTAATGTTATTCTTCATGGACCAAGCACGTATGACTCTTAGACTTTGGTGAATATTCCTGAAAGGAAAAATAAATAAAATGCTATTACTTTATCAAGATATCAATGCCAGGGATCATTGTTGAGACCTGCCTTTCTGGATTCTAACATTATCATGTCATAGTGGCCCTGACATGCACAGTTAAACCGTGGGTACCTCAATAGCCTACTGGTCTTACTGCACGCTTTTTCATGTCCATGGAAAAAAGTCAGGTAGGAAAAAATAGCAAATGCATGACACTACTCTCATTTAAGAAGCAGAGCTATAAGGAGAAGGTAGTCGAATGTTCTGTGGAAAGGAATTTCCTTCTTGGGTCTTCATTTTGGAGAAAACCAGTGCTTGCGTATCCTGCTCATGAATGTGGTGCATTTGAAAACAAATGTGAAAGGTAATGACATTATAAAGCACCTTGAAAGGTGATTGTTTTGCCTAAAGGAGTTTACAAATAGGGGAAGCATTAATTAGTAAGAAGGCAGGGCAATGCAGCAGAGGGCCTCAAGAGAGACCTCTCACCCCATAAGCCAAGGAACACATCACCTTGCTGCTTTCATTTCAGGAAAAGATGGCTAAATTTTCATCGCTGAAGGGTAGTCAGGCTAAAGGGTCTATGGCTGGGTTGTTATGCATGAAATACCTCTGAGCTGAATTCTTAAATTCTAGAAAATGAGGTTGCCGAATACATACACAAACACACATGTACAAACGCACATAAATACTATATGTATGTGTATACAAAATCAGTATTGCAGAGAAACAGTGTATTTGAAGGCTGAAATTTTTAACAATATGTATATTTTTTCTCATATGCAGAATATTAGGGTTGTTGAGATTTACCTCCTTGGTTTTGACCTATCTTTTATTTTGTAGCCAGGTACGCAGCCCCCATCATCTGTAGAATAAAATAAAATTTCTTAATGTGACAATGTTCATATTTCACCCCCTACCTTATCTTGCAAACTTCATCTAGACGTATCTTAATGTTTTTGTTCTTATCTCTCCCTTAGACTTAACTGTCTGCCTCATCCTTTCCACTGATTTATAGACTGTCTGTAAATCCTTCAAGATTCAAGACAAAAGTCTCTTCCTGTAAGAAACATTCCAAAATACCTCCAATCATAAATGAATACTCTTTCTTTTGCCAAATTAACAATTAGTGACTTTTTTTCTGCCCTGTGCTCTACTGGGACAGGAATCATCTGTGTTTCAAGGTCAAATGAGACTGCTGCAGTTACCCCAGTTAAGATGACCGTTGTCTATTTCTGGTATGCATGGTTATTCCTAACTAGCTCTCTTGGATGGAATCTTGCTCCTTCTAACAATTCATTTTCTACCCCCGTAGTTCTCCGTTGTTAGTCTATAGCACAGGATATAATTCAAACTATCCATAGGCTGTGTCACCAGATTTTAATGAATATGTGAGTTTTATTTTAACTAGAGCTTTATAAATAAAGTGTTAAAATAGTTTGACAAGATGCTGAGCAGGGTAGGACACATAAAACTGGGGTGTAGCTCGCTCCAAGTCATAATATAATGTGGAATTTATACCACAGGAAAATCTAGTGTATACTAAAACATGTAAAAACACTTTGTCTTTGATGAAGCAGGAGAACTAAGATTATTAAACAGAGACACAGAAATGAAGCACAGCCGATGAATCAAATTCAGTCTGGATGCTTTTCTACACACCATAAATCATTGTTATACTACCCTAATGTCAGAGTCATAATTGTTACTCAGTTGTTTGTTTTGGTTTTCAGACTTACACTGCCTTCATGTGTGTCTCTTAACATTTTTGATATATGTCCAAAATCCCCCATTCTCAATTCTGAATTCAAAATGCTCTGACACCAAATGTTTCATCTTAATTCTTTTAGTGACAAACCTGATCTGAACTAATTAGTTTCATTTAAGGTGAAATTTACACATTTTGATGGAGGAGATATTTTCATGTATTTGATTGTAGTGTGTTGCTTCATATTCCTCTGAGGGGTCTTATATAATATCCAGGGCATTTACCTTATTACTTTTCCAGAGGTCCAACATATTCTGAATTCTAAATCATATCTGGTCCTAAGGGTTTCAGTTAAGAGATTGTGGCCTTGTATTTAAAGTTTGTCTCTCAAAACAAATGTTCAGAATGGCTGATATATAGTGAAGTTTTCCAAAAGGCAAATCTGACTGCCTCTCTGCTCCTTTCAACTCTTAGTATCTCTTCGTTGTCCTCAAGATTCAAGCTTCTCAATCCAGCACATGTGGTCCTTTATGATTTTGCCTCTGTTAACATCTCCATCCTCCACTCCTGCTCCAGTCACACTGAAGCTTTCAGAAATTGCCCATGTTCTTTTGTAACTACTGCTTTCCACATGTTTATTTCTCAGCCTGATATATTTTTTCCATTCTACTCCTACTAAGTCTTGTGTTATTGGTTTAGTTTACTTACCCCTTAAGACTTGACTTGTTGTCACTCTTACGGGCTCCCATTTTATATTGCATTTTCTCCAGCTGTAGCATTATTCTATGCTTTATTCTAATTTCCTATTAACTATACCCTACTTACTCCTGTTTTGTTGTATCTTTAAAGGATGAGATCTTGGTGGCCTCATTGTATTCTTAGTTATTAGTGGAATGGACAAACAATAAATATTTGTTTAATAAATGCATTCAAAAATGAATAAAACAGGGGCTTCCCTGGTGGCGCAGTGGTTGGGAGTCCGCCTGCCGATGCAGGGGACGCGAGTTCGTGCCCCGGTCCGGGAAGATCCCACATGCCGCGGAGCGGCTGGGACATAGTAGTCTTTAGTTGAATGAAGCTCTGAAGAGAGAGAATATATGTTGATTTTTGATGATGTATGTTGATATATATATATAGAACTTTTATAATTTAGCATGATCAAAGAGTATGATGTTTTTACCTAAAATTTCAAATGATCCAGTCTGGATCCAAAAAGAAAGAAAAGTTGAAGAACTGATCCAGATTAAAAGACACTAAATAGATGTGACAAGTAAATATTGCACATAATCTTAAATTTGATCCTAGACCTGGAAAAAATAGCTATAAAGCATTATTAGGAAAATTTTTAACATTTAAATATGGGGTATGGATTAGATAATCATAACATATCAATATCAAATTTCCTGATTTTGTTAACCGAACTGTGAATGAATCATATTCTAAAATTATTGTATTAAAATTATTGGTGAGCACATGAAATAAAAGCACCAGATATTATTGATGAAAAAACCTCACGTGCTTTATAAATCAGGAATGCGGATGTTGACATTTGATTAGGAAAACTAATGCCTGACAGTTTTTTCATAGTCATAGTTTAATCCTTTCCTATTTTAATCAAATGGAATTTTCAAATTGGTTTATTAGTTACTGATAATTCATTTATCTCCAAGTTTTTTTACAGGAGTATGAACAGGAAGACAGTACTGATTAGAAATCTGTTATAATAGCTTCAAAGATAAGTGTGAGAAAAGAGACACATTTTTTAGAGGCAAATCATTTTCTTGGGTATTCTTTTAATTAGATAGAATTTCAAACTTCAGTTTGTAATAATAGTAAAGAGTAAAAGGAACTTCACTCTGCTTTTTACCCAGGTTCACTAATTGTTTCATTTATACATACACACATCCACACACATTGGTTTTTTCTGAACCATTTGAAAGTAAGTTGGAGACACCATGCCTCTTTAACCCTAAATAATTTTAAGTGAACTTCCTGTGAACAAGGATATTTTCTCACATAACTACAGTTAGTTTAACAAGATCAGGAAATTTGATATTGATATGTTATGATTATCTAATCCATACTCCATATTTAGCTTTCCTAATGGCTCTTTTAAAAGAGTTTTCTTCCTGCTCTGCCCATCCATAGTAGCATAATGTCAAAGGGAGACTGCATGATTTGACTTCTGAAGTGCACTCTAATCTGTAAGCAATGACAACTTAAACACAATACATTCACTCTTGTCATATTCGTTAAATGAGGATGATAATAGTGTCCTTACTAAATAGGTCCTTACCGATAGATTAAATGAGAACATATTTGTGAAAACATTTGGTAATCTGTAAATTCTACACTGACCTAAGGTGGTATTATTTATTTTGGTAACTATAATAGAGAAGGCACAAAATTTGTAGTCGGTGGTCAAACAACACAGTCAATGGTACTAAATTCTCCATAGGATAGTGATAAGGATCAACTCATAATATTTGTGAAAGTATGGTTTAACTGATGCACTTACATATACAAACATCTTTATGGTAATTCTGTTGACTTGTCAATATACAAGCTTCAGTCAATTTTTGAGAAGAAACTATGTCATTTTCCTTTGTATGTCCTTCAGGGTGCTTTTCAGTGTATTGTACTGAGTAACTTTGTTGATGTTATTGATTACGTGTTCAAAATATTATGAGCTATAATAGTTGTGTACATTTAAATCTCATATTGACAAAATACTTTTTAAATGTTTCTAGACCTTAACTTATGGCATAGTTCAATACTCTCATTAATGTGTTGGGACACAAAATGGTTGGATGCATGTAGGTAGAGGGTCAGTGAATGAGTGGAGGACCTGGCTTCCTATCTGCTGTGTGGTCTTACAGAAGTCATTTTTTCCTTTCTTTACGTTATGTTATATGTTCCCTTAAAAAAATTCTCAAATGCTCTCCCGTGTCTCAATTTTTGCCTCTGCCTTAAATGAATTCAAGAAAATGAACATCCTGGAAATATGTTTAAAATATATGGTATTAACTTAGAAACTTAGTAAGAAGACAAATGAAAGCAAGTAAACTGGCACATAACTGTTTCTGTCATTTTACAAATTCATAAACAATAGTTAAGATGAAAATGTTACATTCTCCAGCCTGTTTGCATTAGTCATCTTTTCGTCTTTTCCCACTGATTTTTTTTTGGTCTTTCAAATAATAGTTACCCATGTGTCATTGAAAGGATCTGAAATGTTCATAAATGATAGTAAATGGTCTCCAGTAACTGTGACCACATCCAATTTAGCCTTGAGTAAGAGCATTTTAACTTTGGCACACATTGAACACTATTTCCTGTTAGCTTCAAAGAGCACACTTAAACCCAATTCCTTTAGATAGTTTCTTCAGCTTTCTTGGCTTCTGAAGAGAGTACAATTTGTTGATGACTCTGCCCGTGACTAGACACATGACACAGACACATCCAGTGTCTGTGTCCAGTATAGCATTTTAGGTGCCTGAGTTTTTGGTAATCACACATAATAATCTTGTCTGAGTAATTTCTCAATAGCACTAAAGCACAGTCTATGTGATCTGTATCCCTTTATAAGGACTAATTTTTCCAGTCAGTCCCCTCTAGGCCAGTAGTACATGGTAAGAATTATTAAACCACCATTATTGCAACCATAAGATGATTTAAGAAAGTGACCAACAGGGTAAGAAGCCAAATAATCTCATGCCCAGGCAGTAGTGAAGGGTCTGAGTGATATCCAGGGATAAAGGAATGTATAACTTGAGGTGAATTTTCTTTATTGAGTAAAAACTATACTTAACACTAAAGAACATGCTAGCATACAGTTATTTACATTTGACTGGACAGGAAGACAAACCATTGTGCTATGTGTTAAATATACCAAGAGGTCTTAAGTGAGTAATGCCCTCCAAATTCAAGAAACCTATAATGCTGGAGAGGGAATTAGCCAATAACACACACATACACACACACACACACACACACACACACACACACATATAGCCAGTAATATAGCCTATAGTCAGAATTGGGGTTATTTAGTTTAAATAAGTGTAGAGAAGTGATGCCTGCATAGAGGGATAAGAACGGCTTCATGGACTGGGTGGCATCTGAGATGTGTCTGAAAGGATAGTGTTATTGACTCTATTTATTGAGCAAGACTCCAACGTGTACTAGGCTATGCATATATTTTCTCTCTAATAATTATAATTATACTGATAAGATTGTTATTATTTCTATTTTATAGGTGAAGAAACCTATTCAGATAGTACAATTTAGTGCTTCTCAGGCTTGAGCATGCATCAGAATTACATGGTGTGCTTGTTAAAACACAGATTTCTGGGCTCCACTCCCAGAGATTTTTTATTTGGTAGGTCTGAGGTGCAGCTGCAGATTTTACATTTCTACCACGTTCTCTCGTGATGCTGATGTTGCTAAGTCTGGGACAACACTTTGGGAAGGACTGGATTAAGTGATTTGACCCAGGTCTCACATGGTTAGTATGCAGCAGAGTTAGGACTTGAATCACAGGTCTGTCTTCCTGTGTCAAAAGGCTGCATTTATTCTTGCCATTGAACCTATGCATCCTCCAAGTCTATTTAGTGAATGAATGAACGCATTTGGTAAGTTAGTTCACTTTATCCATTACTCTTCTTCTCTTGTTTCTTTCTCTACATTAATGCAACATATTTTTTTTTCCTGTCACTTAGGGAAATCATTTACTTGTTTGCAGTTATACATGTTCTAGAACAGATCAGAGAATTAATGATTAATTAATTAATGATTACCATTTAAACTATAAATTAATTTTTGGAAACATCTATATTTAGTATCAATAAAGACACTCATTTTAATCCTACTGTGTACCCTACGTTTGTAGTATGCTTTGTTAAGGTTTACAGACTCCTGTATATTTGCACTAACTTCTTTGATCCTCATGGCAACTCTGTGTCCAGTTAGCAGGGCACGTTTTACATTGCTGTAACCCTGTAACATAGGAAGCCCAGGCTCAGAGGATGAAGTAACTTCTTCAAGGTTCCTGGGCTGGTCGGCCTTCTGAATTTCCACGTAGTAACGTAACTCTCACCAGTAGAAAAGGACTCAAATGCATTTTAAAGACAAATTTAAAGAAATAAGGCTTTGTGACAGCAGATTGGTTTTTATTTAGAGTATGGTTATCTTTAATTGCTGAAATAATGATTTTCTACTCAAGAACAGAGAACTTGAGTTTTCAGTAGTGGAAGAAGAGGAAATAAAAATTTCAGTTCTAGTTGTATTGCTAACATTAATACAGAGGGTTAAATATGATTATGTTAAATTTCACAGTCTTTTACATCAAGAGGGAACTCTGTTTTGTGTACATAAGGTAAAGAAAGGCAAAGGAAATTTAGTATTAATTCCACTTTCTCAGCATATGTATATCTCTAATAATTCCACTTTTGTTAACTAGAGATTCACTGGGTCTCTTGCCCAGAATGATGATGATTATTACTCTTTTGTAAAAGGATCTATAACACAAATATCCTGAAAGATGGTTCTTTTCACTTACATTGGGCAGGAAAACTTTTTACTACATGCAGAGCTTCAGCAGTACTGAGTTGGTAAAGTGATATTCCTTCCTTCTTATAGTAATTGAAGAAATTTCTGATGTAGAGACTTCCTAGACTTAACTAGATTACCCTAGGGCACTTAGAGAAAGAAGTCCCTAATGGAGCTGAGATCCTAAAAGTAGAACAAAAATTTCACAGTCAAGAGGGACCTCTGTTTTGTGCCTGAGGTCCATTCAAATTGAAATCCATGCGGCACTTCTTTTACACTTATAAAAGCCAAGCTTTTTGAATATACTTTACTTTTCATATTTGCCTCTGAGGGACTATCACAAAATGAACCAAATGTTTAACATGGCAAATTATGTTACTTATATAATAGGATTCCTGAAAACCTGCAGCACTAGCTATTGAAGGAAATCACAGAGAAGGGGGACACTGCTGTAGAGTGTGTCACTGAAGTTTTCTAGCCAGAGCTTTGGGGAAGCAACAACAGTGGCATATCAAGTTCTTACTGCTTTGTAGCAAAGGCAGGTTAACTCAGTGTAGGAAAGGAGGTCAGGCTTTTTCTGTGACAAACAAAGTTGAAAGCAACAAAGGCCTTGCAAGTGGTGGTCCCAAGCACTAACCAAAGAACAAGCTTCTGTGTACTCTGTGGAGAGGTCTGGGGTCACACGTTGGCTCTTTTAGCAACCTCCTGCATGGAGGAAAGAGCATGGGCACAGACTTCATCTTCAAATACAGGGCTGATGACACACATCGCCCGGTCCTGCTTCTCACACTTGAACAGATGACAGGATTTGCCTTTCTCTTTTCACCAAGTTGTTGATCTCCTATGAGTAGCTCGGTGAGAGGCATCCTTTTGTTCTATACTGGGGTGAAAATACATGACTATTTCTGAGCTTACAGCATCCTAAAGAGAAAAGTGCATCCCAAACCTAAATTTCAACTCATTTTGTATCTGGAATTAAGGTGTTTAAATAACACGGACATACAGTCATGCAAAGATTCATTCTACTGAAGTTCAATGAGACTCTAATGACAACAGTTTCACGTCTTAATAACTGCAGTTGCACAACACAGAGGCTTAGTATTTCATTTTCCCTCAATTAGCCTTCCTGAAAGATACTGAATATTCAGCATAATTATTTTAGGGCCAAAAAAATTGCCTTTAGTGCTAATGGTAATGGCACCCTATGGCTAATCACTTTTGGTGATGAGTTCTGAAAGAGTTTGGTGTTTTGTATTTTTCATTTACAGTACACTTAGGAATCTAGAGTTAATAAAGTAAACTGCATATAAGATAGTTAAAGGAAAGTGTCAGAAGTTCAGAGTATAAGTTCTTGTAGTTTTTATTTTTAAAATGTGGTTATCCTAAAGAAGCAATGGTTTACGTTTGCTTTATTATTATTATTTTTTAATGTTTGCTGCATATTGCCTATCCTAGGCACTGCTGGAAAAATAAAACTCTGTGATCCCTGACATGAAGGAGCTTACCATCTAGTTAGAAATACTAACAGTCAGCTTCGTGGTACAGAGACTTTGCCCAGATAAATGCCTGGGCAAAACGGTGTTGCATGAATGAATGGATGGATAAATGAATATTTTAAAAAATAACTTAAAAGACCTAAAGGAGTAAATACAACCGTTGGCAAATAAAATGGTTGCACCAATAAACATTACAGCCATTGTGCCATCAATGTTAGAGAGGGAAGAGAGCAACATGAATTCAAGTGGTTAAAGCAGGCCTCTTTGAGCCTCAAATTCCTTATCAGTAAAAATGCCTATTTATATCAGCTCAATTAAGTGAATTAACTGTGATTGTCTGTGGAAGCACTTTGTAAACCACAAATCTGTGTTCAATAAAAGGACATTGTATTTCATAAGGAAAAGTGGAATTTAACCTCAAAGTATGGTCATAATTTGGCTGGCCAGGAATGCAGTAAATATACATTTCTATGACTGTAGAAAAGAGGAAGGCACACCTAGGAGACAGCAAAAGACATACACACACAGCAAAAGTATACCTAACTAGATTTATATATGGAATATAGGATTGGTACTGGAAAGATAAATTGGAGTTAGTGGGGCAGATTTGGGGATTTTTGTCTTAGAGAAGAGTCTCAGTGAAGAGTTTCAAATTGGCAGATAGCATGGTGAACATGGTGTTTTAACTGTAATTTGAAGGATGGTGAAGAGGCAGAATTGCAAATAAGAAGAGCTTAAAGTCTGGGAAGCCACTGGCAGGGTATCGGTTCAGTCTAGATGATATTCACCTGGAACATGGTGGCCAGGACTTGAAGCCATGAAGAGATAATCCCTGATGGTGGTCAATAAATTTATTAACATAAGATATAATATGCAGAAGATATAAAAATCTCATCTCAGTCAATGTTTCTTAATATTTCAATAATTATGATTCTTTGATAAACATATAATTCTCAAGACTCCATTCTACTCAGTATAGATAGGCATCCCTTGTGGACTGTTTACTCTCTTCCCATTACAGCCAATCTAAATGACTGCAGTTCAGCATTATTATCAAGTACTTATAGGAGGTGTTTAATATTAATTGGTTCAAAAATTTCAGATCAAGTGGTGTTCAGGCGTAATTTAAAAAAAAATGGTGGACAAAAGTCCTCACTGGGTTGTCTCTAATAATATATAGTCTAAAGAAGTTTTCTATTAAATGTAACATATGGAAAATAAAATGAACTTACCCTGCTTCTTAGCATGCAAATGTCACTAAGTGATAGATGAAATATCTGTAATTAACAATAGGAAATGATTTTTTTCTAACAATTTAAAACTTTTTTTTCTATTTTTTATTCAGGAAGATTAATCACATGCAAATTCAGTTATCAGCACTTTTTCTGTGAGGAAAAAAATCCTTGAAAATGTGACCACTATCAGACCTTTGTCATATTTTTATTTCTGAAAACCTAGAGGAATAATGTAGAATAATATATATGTATATGCAAATTTTATCAAGTTGATGGACTGAACTTGATTAAGAAAGGCATGTGATTCGAAATATGTGTCTGGTATCTTTGAGATTATATGCTATAGGCCTTAAAAAAAGTAAGAGGAAAGTACAGAATAACAGCATACAGAAACTGCTGGAGAATAAACGTTATGAGTTTATAGTACAGATCATCTCATATGAATTTGGATGACTTCCCTCTAATACTTATTATAAAATATGAAAAGTATAAATATAATACATAAAAATTATGAGGAACAAGAGAAAAGTAGACTTTAAACTTAGACATCTGCTGGAAGTCTTACTTTTTATTTTTGCGGTACGTGGGCCTCTCACTGTTGTGGCCACTCCCATTGCGGCTCTTCCACTCCCACAGGCTCCGCGGCCATGGCTCACGGGCCCAGCCGCTCCATGGCATGTGGGATCTTCCCAGACCAGGGCACGAACCCGTGTCCTCTGCACCAGCAGGCAGACTCTCAACCACTGTGCCACCAGGGAAGCCCTGGAAGTCTTACTTTTTAAAGTTGTCTTACTTAAAAAGAGAAGAGGCAGTATTCAGCAATTGCCTTCTGACATTTTCCTTTTTCAAAATTTTAGGCAGCAAATGAGGAGAGCCTGTAGTTAATTATTTCAGAAGAAGAGAATTTGTCCATAATTAAAGCTGTTAGAAATATTAAAAGAAATTGGACATCTTTTTAGAGTTTAATGAGCCAAGGAAGGAAAGTATTGTGTAGGTGTAATTGATTAGCTAGTCAGCTGCTAACTATTAGAAAGTGCTATCTGTTTGACAATGAATTTTCTACTTGGCTGGCGGACACCCTCTATGAGATGGTATCTTACCTGGAAAATGGAGATGATAATAGTAATTATTGTATAAAATCTGCACCTACCTCCTGGATCTGAGCCCCTACACATTGGAGTGCCTTCACTGAAGTTTTCTAGATCCCCTTCTGTGCCTGGGACCAGGCAGCAGTGCCACACATGGAGAATGGCCTGACTCAATCACCTGTGTGTCATGGTCACTGAAAGTGCCATCTTCATAATTTTTGAGTTATCCTTTGGTACCTGGGAGTAGCCAGGGTTGGCAATACCTCATGAGAGGGTGTCCTGGACCTACTGTAGTCCCACTCCCTTCCCTTCTTCTCTTCTACCACTCATCTGTGTCAGTCCATTTGGGCTGCTATAACAAAATACCACAGACTGGTTGGCCTGTAAACAGCAGACATTTATCGCTCACAGTTGTGGTGGCTGGAAGTCCAAGATCAGGATGCCAGCATGATTGCTTCCAGGTTGCAGACTTCTCATTCTATCCTCACACGACAGAGGAGGCTAGAACTCTCTCTAGAACCTCTTCTATAAGAGCACTAATCCTATTTATGAGGGCTCTACTCTCATGATATAATCACCTACCAAAGGCCGCATCTACTAATACCACCATTTGGGGGAGTCAGGATTTCAACATATGCATTTTGAGGGGACACAAACATTCCAAACACCACTGGTGGAGTTTTCCAGATGTTCCAAGTATTTCCAGGACACATAGCTATGGGGTCATTTTGGGCCATATATTTGGGCCCTAGTTCTTATATTTATTATGATCTGTGATTGGCCATCTTTGATGTTACTATGATAATTGTTTTAGGGGCACAACAAACTGCCCATATAACATGGCAAACTTAACTGATAAATGTCATATGTATTCTGACTACTCCACTGACCAGCCATTCCTCTATCTCTCTCCCTCTCCTCTGTCTTCCTTGTTCCCTGAGACACAAAAGTATTGAAATTAGGCCTATTAATAACCCTCAGTGGCTTCTAAGTGTTCAAGTGAAAGGAAGAGTTGCATGTCTCTCATTTTAAATCAAAAGCTAGAAATGATTAAGCTCAGTGAGGAAGGCATGTCAAAAGCCAAGAGGCTGAAAGCTGGGCCTCTTGCACCAAACAGTTAGCCAAGTTGTGAATGTAAAGGGAAAATTTCAAAGAAATTAAACGTGCTACTCTAGAGAACACACAAATGATAGAATGATAAGAAAGTGAAACAGTCTTATGGTTGACATGGAGAGAGTTTGAGTGGTCTGGATAGATCAAACCAGCCACAGCATTCCCTGAAGCCAAAGCCTAATCCAGAGTAAGACCCTAAGTCTCTTAAATTCTATAAAGGTTGAGAGAGGTGAGGAAGCTGCAGAAGAAAAGTCCAAAGTTAGTAGAAGCTGGTTCATGAGGTTTAAAGAAAGAAGCCACCTCCATAACATAAAAGTGCAAGTGCTAATGTAGAAGCTGCAGCAGGTCATCTAGAAGATCCAGCTAAGATAATTAATGAAGGTGGCTACAATAAACAACAGGTTTTCAATGTAGATGAAGCCTCATACTAGAAGAAGATGCCATCTAGAACCTTTTTAGCTAGAGAGGAGAAGTCAATGCCTGGCTTCAAACTTCGAAAGACAGTCTGACTCTCTTGTTAAGGGATAATGCAGCTGGTGACTTTAAGTTGAAGCCAATACTCATTTACCATTTTGAAAATCATAGGACCCTTAAGAATTAAACTCAGTCTACTGTGCCTGTGCTCTATAAATGGAACAACAAAGCCTGGATGACAGCACATCTGTTTACCACATGGTTTACTGAATATTTCAAGCCCACTGTTAAGACCCACTGTTCAGGAAAAAAAATGTATTTCAAAATACCACTGCTGACTGACAATGCACCCGGTCACCTAAGAGCTCTAATGGAGATGTACAAGATTAATGTTGCTTTCATGCCTACTAACAGAACATCTGTTTTGCAGCTCACGAATCAAGGAGTAATTTTGACTTTCAAGTCTAGTTATTTAAGAAAAACATTTCTTAAGGCTATAGCTGCATATATAGTGATTTCTCTGATGGATCAGGGCAAAGTCAACTAAAAACCTTCTGGAAAGGATTTTCCATTCTAGATGCCATTAAGAATATTTGTGATTTGTGGGAAGAGGGCAAAATATCAACATTAACAGGAATTCGAAAGAAGTTGGTTTCAGCCCTCATGGATGACTTTGAGGGGTTAAAGTCTTCAGTGCATATGTGATGGAAATAGCAAGAGAACTAGAATTAGAAGTGGAGCCTGATGATATAACTGAATTGATGCAATCTCATGATAAACTTGAACAGAAGAGGAGTTGCTTTATATGAATGAGCAAAGAAAGTGGTTTCTTGAGATGGAAGCTACTCATGGTGAAGATGCTGTGAACATTGTTAAAATGACAACAATAGTACATAAAGGTAGTTGATAAAGCAGCAGCAGGGTTTGAGAGGACTGACTTCAATTTTGAAAGAAGTTCTACTGTGGGTAAAATGCTATCAAACAGCATTGCATGTTACAGAGAAATCATTCGTGAAAAGAAGAGTTAATTGATGCAGCCAACTGCATTGTTGTTTTATTTTAAGAAATTGCCAAAGCCATCCCAGCCTTCAGCCATCACCACTACCCTGATCCATCAGCAGCCATCTAGACAAGACCCTCCACCAGCAAAAAAAGATTATAACTCACTGAAGGCTCAGTGATGGTTTGCATGTTTTAGCGATAAAGTATTTTTAAAATGAGGTATATACATTGGTTTTTTCAGACACACTGCACACTTAATAGACTAATATAGTGTAAATGTAATTTTTATATGCACTAGGAAACCAAAAAATTCATGTGACTCAATTAATTGTGATATTCATTTTATTGCAGTAGTTTGGAACCAAACTCGCAACATCTACAAGGTATGCTTGTATACCCAGGAGTTGTCCATGAAATGTTTACATAAAATCTCCCAAAAAACTGTTAGCCACTTTATTATTATTATTCATAGATATAATTTTAAAATCATCTAGAATATTGGTTTAGTGACTTTTTGTTATAATAGTCATATGTGAAATTTAAAACCCTTGTGATTGACATCAGGCAGCCAACTATAATTTCCTGGGAAGGCATTTGAAAAAATGACATTTTAGTGCCATAAGGAGGTAAAGATGATGCCGCAGAAAAGTCACATTCCTTTAAATTAAATATATTTTGCTTCATGAAAAACTCGATATTTTGCCTCTTCTTTTTCCACAGTTCACCAGGAACTAGCAAAATCTGTCATGGCCTAACATACCTGCTCTTGGTGAAGCCTAATCTAAAGAAAGTGTCCAGAGCCATAGTGAAAATGCATTCTCAGAGAGGAGGGAAGCACAGAACTGACATCTGTGTAGAAGCAGAACTACCCACGCACCTTAGCCCTTGAACATGATGTAGAATTTGCACTTTTTCCTCTTTGCACAAAGCAACCACCAAGTACCCTCCACCCCTCTCTTGCTTCCTTCCTGCTTATTACCCTCTTCCAACAACAAAGAAACATATACACAATTTCAGAGGTCATAATAATAGAAAACAGCCTTGTGTAATTGTGAGAACCTGGGGACTCCAGGAATACAATATGTCAGGGCTATTCTGTTCGGGGTCAGGAGTCAAAGAATGAGAACTGATTTTAGTAGAGGAGGTAATTTCCTCTACTGAATAACAAGTGTGCTGAAAATGAGTCATATTTGAAAAGGAAAGAATGACTAGAAATGAATATACTAGTCTATTGTTAAATTAAATTAGTAATAAAACAGCAAGGAGAATTTGTCCATAGAATTTCCTGAAACATATACATGAATCAAAACTAGGTTATATTGTTACTAAATCTCAGATCATTCCATTTTCTATCTTATTATATGATGGTGGTCAATGGGTTTTTAAAAACGTTTCATTTTTCTGTTTTTTATTTGAGATTTCAGTTTTAAAGTATGTTGAAAGGAAAAACTACTTAGTGAAAGACATATGAAACAGGCAGATTGGAGTTAGGAATGATCAGTCTCTCCAGTGCTATCAATGAAGGGAAAATTGCATACAAGATTAACAAAACTATGAATATCTTTATATTCATTGGAAAGTTTAGAGGAAAGGGATGGAGAGATCTGTATTTAAAATAGCACCAGTCTAGAACTCTGGAGGCTACAAAAAATGACCAGAAATGTGATATTGGATAACACATAAGTACATCTGTGCACCTATCTCATAATTTATAGAATAAAGTAATTAAAGTAAATTATCGCTTGGATCTTTTCCAGTTGTAAGACTTTATGCTTTAAGATCTTAATTTATATCACTCTAGCAGGTAAGATATGATGTTCAGGAAAGAAATAATAAATTTGGGGAGATAAATTGTATCATTACATTAATGTACCAAGTTTAGCAACTTTTTCCACTGTATTTAAACAAAACTTGTAAGTAATAAGAGTATATTTTGTAAGAAAGAATATATAAAACAACTTTGAGTGTAAGGGTTTCCTTCACAACATATTTTATTTAATTTCTTAGTTAAAAGCCTATATTATATACACGCACACGTACAGTCTCATCCAATCTGTTAGAATTTGGAATAGTGTGTCTACGGTTGCTTTAAAATTACAAAACTGTGAACTAAGAGGGAAAACTCATCAGTTCAAAAAATATACATTGTTTTTAAAAGAACAATATACGTAGCAGAATTGATTAAACCATGGAAAGAAAAATGTTATGGGAATTAAAGTTGAGTGAAAAATCAGTGGGATAGAATACTTGACCTCACTGGTACTATATCAAAAGGAGCTAAATTAGAGATAATGTAATTTAAAATTCTACAGAGTTTATTTGATGCTTTCCAAATTGCACAGGTGTGATCTTTTGGACTCAGAAAGGTATTATGTTGGCAGTGCAGAGAAACAGGTGGAAAAAATAACCTATCTTAGGATAATGTGTGAAGACTAGAAAATATTGATGGCACATTGATATGATTAATAGGATGTAGAATTATTAGAAGGAAAAAAATCGGCACAGTTAGTACTCAAAACAGGAACAGCTGAAAGAACTACTGCAGGAGCAGTTGGTGAGAGGAGAGAATAGACACTGTCTTAGAAACCTGGGTCAGATGGAATCTGTCAGAAAATTTGGAAATTTACTATTTCTATGGTTTCTAAGAAAAGAATAAAATTTACATTCCTTTAGCCAACAGGTTATATTTTCCAAAACGTATTCATTAATCTTATTTTATTTCACAAGTATTAAATATTAATATTAAGGTGTAACTCAATAACAAAGATTTAAGGAGAGTAAAAATAAATTTATTTTTAATAAAAAGTTAAAAATAATTAAAGATATGCTTACTACCAAAAGTATGTAGAGAACAAGGTTTAAGAAAATATATATTTATATCTTCAAAAATATTTTTTGAACACCACCAATATGAAGATACTTTTCATGTCAATGGGAAAATAGCCATACACAAACAAAAATAAATAGCAGACAGAAATTTGTAACTCTCAAAGAGAAACTGTACATTATTCTCATGGCCAAGGAATTTTTCTAAAAAACTGATCATGTAATGAGCCAAAAAAGAAAACATTACTAACATGGAATTAGTAGCATTGCATAATGATTAGTCTTAATTTCTATTTTTGAATAGTATCATTGAATAAATGAACAAATAGCTCAATAATTTCTTGGTTCTTCATGATAAAAATCAGAAACACTTAGTGCCTGGAAAATAGATTATAAATAAACTCTGGATCAAAAAAAAGGTAAAAAAACCTTGAAAATTATTTAGAATTAATGAAGAGAAATTACTGGGACACAACTAAAGCTGTACTTCAGAAGACAATAGCAGGTCTTCAGTACTCCTAAAACTAACAAGAAAGAATGATACTAAATAAGATTATAATTAAAATCTAGAGGAAAAAGTAAAAACAGGATGAAACAAGGCAGAAGGAAGAAATGCATAAGAATAAAGCTGAAATTATAAAACAAAATAATAGGCAAGAAGGGTAAATAAGATAAAAGGTGATTCTAAGGATAGATTGCTAAAATGGAAAAATTTTTGGTGAGTCTGATATTAAAAAAAGAGATAAATATAATAAAAATATTGCAACCCTTAAGAATGATGGAAAACATATAACCATAAACATAGAAATGATTAAAATTTTATGTGCATCTTTCCAGTATTAATTTTAATACCTAATGTGAAAGGATAGTTTTCTGGCAATATATAAACTAATAAAATTGACTCAAAGAACCAAATAACCATAGAGAATTTGGAAAACTAAATTTTTAATTTGCAATTAAAAATCTGCCACGTTTACATGGTTTTATCACAATATTTTCTCTGACTTTTAAAGTGCAGATAATCTCTTTGCAAAAACTATCCCAGATAATATAAAATTTAAAAAGATTTTATCAGTTTGTTTTATGAAGCTGTCATGCTTTTACATGAAAACTTGGGAAAATAATAGAAAAAGGTAAATTATAATTAAGTAATATTAGTAATAAATCCTAGAATTTTAATTAGATAATAATATAATGAATATAGCAATATGTTAAAAGATTAATAACATACCAGTACTAAGTAGGATTTCCTTGAATAATGGAATGACAGTGAAGACCATAAAATCCATGAATGTAATTCATAAAACCAACAATAGAAGCTTAAGTAAAATTTAATAATACTTAGCAAAAATTCCAAATAAAACTTCTATGTAAAATAGGCATAGATGGAAACTAATGTGTTAAAGAGTATCTCAGCTAGGAAACTGCATTGAAGAGTGAAATAATAAGCCTAGTTCCTCTGTATTTGGACGTATATTACCACTGCTATTATTGAACAACATTCTGGAAGCACTAACTAATGAAACAAGACAAGAAAATGAAGTAATACCTTATAAATATTGAAAATAAAGAAGTGCAAAAGTGTACATTTTAAAGGATATGTTTGCTTACCTACAAAGCATGCAAGATGAGTAAAAACAAGATAGGATTACCCAATTAATCAGTTGATTATGTATAAGGTAAAATTTAGCAACGATTTGTTCAAAATAAAATAAAACAAATATTAGTTTAATAATAAAAACATTGCAAACTGATAAGAAACAATTTAAAAAGAAAAATTCAGATCATAAGAAAATCTCTACAGTTTTTCTGAAGTACAAAAGCTAAATGTAGTAAATGAAGAGAGACTATTACAAAATGTTATGTTGTACCTAAAATGTAAATACTATCAATTTACTCTTTTCGTTAAAATCAAAATGAAAAAATTTAACAAAAATTCTACACAATAATTTAATATTGATTGGGAAGAAAAACATTTCAGAAGAAAGTCTGAGAATGGCAAAGCTTTAGGAGGAATTGCATTATTATTATATATGAAGTTTTAAAATATCATAGTTATTAAAAGAAATTGACATATACATATAAATTTAGAAAGAAAATATTTATTTTTAATAAAGTACTAATAAAAGTGGCTCTCTAAAGAAAATACCTGTTGAGCTCTAATTTATGTAGTGGGCAAATATAAATTTTACATGGGTAAATATCTACAGGGAAGAATATAATGAAACCTTAACATATAAAGACAAATGAATGATTTGTAAGCAACACAATTGAAAGAATCATCATAGTATACCAATTATGTGAGAAACCTTATTATTTTTTAAATAGAAAGAGAACCATATCATCCAGTTTCCTGTAGATAAATGGGCACATTCAAGTAATACACATAAGAAGAAAGTAAAATGATCAATTAACATATATTCTGGTTTATAAAAGAGGAACTAAAATAGTAATACAACCAAATAATGATGTCACCTTCACCTACTCATTAGATTGGCAAATATTTAAATGAAGATTTCAAATTAAGTGTTGGAAAATGGGGAAGGATGTTGGTACTTCATTACGTTATTTGTTAAAGGCTGAATAGTTACAATATTTTATGAAAATAATCTGGCAGTTTCATTTAAGTGAATATTCTGCAAAATTTTTGACCTAGGATCTCACTCTGAAGAAATTATTCTACAGAGAAAATAGCACTAGGATGTATAGTGATTTTATATATAAACACATAATACATATATAAGTAAAACAAATTGTATCACATCACTGTTGTAGCTGAGATGTAGAAATTACATGACTTTTTCAATATACATAATTATGCTAGTATGGAGTAAAATGCAACAAGAAAAAAGTGATATATATGTGTGTATATGCATATAGTGAACTGAAAGTTATTGTCACTAATCTTCTATTAATACATTACATTTGTTTAAAAAAACCTATTATGTAACTACTTCTTTGATTTTTTGATATCTTTATTTTACAATTCTTCAATAATGCTCTAAAAATCCAATACTTAATATGTTGGTACCTTTGAGATATAATTCTTCTGTGTCTAATTTGTACAAACAAAAAGATATGCCTTTCCTACACGAATCACTACCTTCAAATATATGAAACAGAGTCAAAGAACTGACTAATTTTGATGGCAAACTTGAGAGCTGTTTTCATGAAACAGGTGTTTGATCTGTAGGTAATTTATAAAGAAAACATTATTGAAGATAAACTGCTCATTCTTTCCCTTCAATAATGACTGTGATCTGAAGCAGAAATGAACAGTTTTGTTGCACTTAAACATTGATGAACACTATATTATTTCTCACTTTTCTCTGGTCATATTGTGCAATTCCCCATCTTTAACTACCAATTACATTCGTATAAACCCAGGTCTTTGTCTCCAGTCTGGACCTTGTGCTGCAGCTACAGGCTAATATCCAGCTGTACACAGTGAATATCTGAAGTCTCACAGACCTCTCAATTTCAACATAACCAAAGCTGAACTGATGGGGAGGGGGAATTCTGTGAAGGATTTAAGGCTGGGCTTGTAACTTCATATTTGATATTTGGTAGCTGTGTGATCTTGGGCAATTTATTTAATGTCTTTACTTGTTAGCTTTTCTTATGTGAGTGTTAATAGCTATCTCATAGAAGATTAAATTATATTTGTGTATAAGGAAATCTCTAAATAAACATGCCTCAAGAGGAGGAGAAATTTTTGGTCCTTTGCCATCTGACAGTGCTTCCTTCTTCTGTGAATAGATGGGCTTGAGAAGCTATTACTGGGAAATATTTTTCTGTTATATGTAAATATAACATATTTATTCCATTTCCATGAGATAATATATATTTTATTCAAAAGTGCAGAAAATAAAGGCAATAGATCTTATATGGTCTTTATAGAGTGTACGATGTTATGAGAATTTTTATGTGCTTGATACTCTATATTATTTCTATAAGAGAAGACAGAATGATCTAACGTAAAGTACCATAATTGAATAAATGAAAATTGTAATTGGATGTGAATAATTGTCAGTCTTCTCAGGCCTTGTCAAAGAAGGTGGCACACTTTCAGGGAACAAAATTGACTATGGATGGATGACTTTCTCTCTCCCCTAAGATGTGTGGGTGGTGGAGTTGGGGGGCTATGGGCATAGAGGGGGTCTCTCATTCTGTCTGGGCCTTTGAAACAATTCAAAAATTCATCATTATTTAACATTATCTTATTTAAAAGTAAAGGAACTTTGTTGAAAGGCACTTCTGATATCTCTTTTCTGGAGTTTTAATTAATTTTGCAGGGCCTCCTAAGGAATAGAGACTCTCCACCCTGATCTGTGCTTGAAATTTGCCTTAATGTAGTTTGTTTTACATTTAGCATGGTGCTAAGTGCAAAATAAATTCTCAGTAAACAATAGATATCATTGTATTCAGGAATTGTTCTGCCTCTCCTAATACATGGACCACTGTTCTTACCTCAGTGAAAAATACTACCATATATTCCTTCCCATGTATGAAACCTGAAAAATGATCTTACCTTATAGTCTTCTCTTTTACCATCATCATCTCTTCATCATGTCCTGTCAATTTTACCTCCTGGTTGACACTTATTTTTGAGTCTCCTCCTCTACCTTTTCATCATTGCTGCCATAATTGGCACCTTCACTGCTTTCCTCCTAAACTTTGCAATAACCCACCTACTTCCAATTTTGTACTATTCTATTCTCTATACTGTTGACAATATTAACCTTAAAAATGTTTAAATCTGATAAAATGCCAGTCCTAGAATCCTCCTTTCCAGATTGAAGTTATACATTGAATCTCAAAAGTTTTCAAAGATATTATTATTTCTCCAGTTACATTTTCAAGATTCGTTGTGCTCAGAATTTCTTTCACCTCACCGGCTATTCTGTTACCACTCAGCAATATTGACAACTTATAATTCCCTAAATAAATCTTATTAATTCATGTTTCTGTGCCTCCTTATATATGGTTCATACTGCCTGAAACAACAACAAACATTATCCTATGGTCTTGCTTAGTTTTAGTTAACATGGATTCATTCCAAGTGGGTTGAGCACCTTTTGTCCTGAAAGGTGAGATGTAGGAGGAGCAGACATTATCCTCACATAAGTCATAGTTCATTCAGACTGATGGGGTAAAAAGACTTGAATGATTAACTTAGCTCTAATCTAGTGATTAAAATGTATGTTTTTGGTTATATGGTCTTCCCATAAGTCATGGTTTTTAAAGTACCAAACACAAGCATTTTTGCAGGTATAACTCCTCAGCAGCTTGCCCATCTGCAATACCATTCCTGGATCTCTGACAGCCGCAAGTCCCAAAACCCCTCTTTTTAATTCTTGGAACTCATCCTGTCTCCTGTTAATTTTCTATTCACGTAGCCTGACCCACAGCCACCATAACAGAGGCAGGAAGAATCCTCTGATACCTGCGTTTGTCTTTAGTGGGAAAGGGTATTCGTTTCATCATGGGCAGGACCATTCATCCTGGATTAGTGAGGAGAAAAATCAAAATTGCAATTTTCTGATGTGGTATCTTAGAAGCTTCATTCAAGGACACTGAACAGAACAGAAGGTTACCAAAGCAAAGAAGATCAAAGAAGTACCAGGATCAGGAAGCAGAAAACAGTTTATTTTATAACTGTAAAGAAGCCTTAATATTTGTCTATTCTTATAAATTTATATTTTTTGATTTTTACATATATATACATACATACATAGTTTTATCTAAAATATATCAAATATTTAACAGCACTACTTAAAATGTATTCTAATTAATTAAAAAAAAAAGACCTAGTATTATTACCTGAAATAAATCCTGAAAGAAGAGCACTGTAATTCTACAGTGAAATTGCAATCATTAATTTGGTCTGCAGAGTAATAGGGCACCAGGCATGCGAGTCAGAGTATAGCAGAATATCAGGGCCAAATCAGGACAATGGAAATGAATGTATCAGTAGTACTCAGAAGATTTGGTGTGTCAAGCTGAACAGAAGACAGATTTTTCTCATTCAGAGCTACGTTGCTGCGGATTCAAGCAAGAGATTTAGTAGTGGGAAAGAGAATAAGCCTATCTGAATAGCTTTATGTTGGAAAGGATGATGTGACTAGGGAAGTAAACAGGTCAGAACTTGACCTTGGATTTTGTTTTAGGGAAAAGAGAAGAATTTGATCTGATAAAAATAATATTTGAGCAGCTGTAGAAAATTTTTGGGGAGTAAACCTAGATTTTTGTGTTTCTCCTCCTGAATTTGTTATGTATTTAGAACTTACAAATTGAAATACCTAAGCTGGTGAGAAAGTCCAAAAAATTTGAAGGCAAAAAAAAACAAAACACGAAGAGAGGTCTGAAATCTTTCTGTACTAGGTAATAAGAGAAATTATGAAAGAAACAAAAGTAGCCTCCAGTCTTGTGTAAATGGAAGTGCATCAGGATTATATTTCTAACTTTTTTGTGGGGGGAGGTATCAGTCCCATATAGCCTGCACATAAGGAAGAGACCCAGAGGTATTTATCTGAAATGTGAGATCTTTGCTATTAAATGTCAATCCACCCAAAGTAGGACCTTGCAGGCCCTGAAGGGTTAACACTCCTCCCAAAGGATCTTGTATCCAGAGCCTGGTACAGGAGGGAATAGAGCTCAATTTCTAATATGATTCAGTCTAAAGATAATTAGAAGGCTTAGTTCAGTCCCTAAAACCCTTCCAGAATTCACGTGAGTTTGCTGGAGCACTAATGGACTTTGCCTCGTCATGAATTCCAGCTTGAACTTGCTTATTCTGAGTTATTTTAGTATTCACCAAAGAGAAGTTAGTGTAAAATTTTACTGCTTGGGTTTCTTCTGTCTCTGGAACACAGGGAGTGACTGATGATCTAGGTAGTGATTCCGCCCCCAGTTAGCCACATTGGGGTCAGCCTCCTAGATTTCCCTGAAGAGCAGCAAAATACTAATGAAAATAAGGTTTGAAAATAGGGCAAGAGAGAAAATAAAAAGAAACCCACTCAAATATTGATAGTTTAATTACTTTTTTATAGAAACCTGAGAGACAACTAACAGTCAAAAACTTATTCTTAATTTTATAAATGTTGGCATAAGAGAAACTCTTATTTTATCTGTCTCCCCTCTCTCCTTTTGTAAGGGAGATTCTATGAAGTTCAGTGCCAACAGCAGAAAAAAAACAAAAGGTATAAACTAGATTTCTTGACCTCTTCTTTTTGTCAAGACCACACTGTTGAGTAATATTCACTGATAGCACAATATTCAACTCCAGTTAGCCCTCTCAATTTAACTAGATGCATAGATACATTGTCCTTGGGGAAGCCATTTTCCCTTGCAGAGCCTCAGTTTTCTCATAACTAAAACTGGCATAAGAACATTGCCTGCTTTACTTATTGGCCAAGATTATTATGCAGTTTAAATAACACATATATGTATGTATTTATATATATATAATATAATTGGCCTATATTAGAGTTACTATAATCTTCAAGTTTTTACAAAATCGTTTTTAAGATTGAGGGTACAGATAAAAAGTTATGATTTAATTTCTTTTCTCAAGGATTTACCTCATCATTGTGATGTGTTTGCACTGAAGAGAAAGGGAGAATAATTATGTTCTTTCACGTTGGAAATGTGTGCTGGCCTGGGAACAACAGTGACTTTGGGCAGAGATTCTCAAAGTGTGGCTTCCTAAGACACTTTCAGGAGTTTGTGAGATCAAAACAATTTTCATAATAATGGTAAGCCGTTACTTGTTCTTTTTATTTTATTCTCTCATGAACATATAGTGTAGTCTTCCAGAGACTACATGTCATGTGATATCACAATAATTTCAGTACAGAAGGAAATTTGAGAATCCAGCTGTCTTCTAATAAGCCAGGCATTAAACAACGTTTTAAAAATGTAATGCAATGCCATTATTCTCAAATTGTTATGGGATATTGGAAGATAGTTATTCTTCAAAAAAAACCGATGTTTGTGTTAACATGTAAGAAACATTATTTTAAACTAAATAAATAATTTTTAAATTTCTGTTTTAAATTATAATATAGTAAATTTTCATATATATAGCCAATGTAAACAAAAACTCTTAGGGGTTCTCACTAACTCTGAGAGAGTAAAAACTTCCTGAGGGCCAAAACTATGAAGAACCACTGACTTAGAAGTTAGCAGAGGATGGTCAGTGGATTGATAATGAGTAATTATGTTAATAAATAAAATGTTTATATCATTTTAGTAATTACAAAGTGCTTTTCACCTCTTTCAATGATTTGAATCCATGCTATTTTGGTTATTTAGGTTAGTGATCCTTCCTATCATTTCTCTAATCTTCCCTTCAGTTCTCAACTCTGCGTCATATTGAAGGCATTGGTAAGGACAATTTTCTCTGCCAAGTTCTTAACATTAGATCGGTGGAACAGTGAAGTCGAATTCTAAAAATAAGAGTCAAGAGACATGCAAAGAGTAGGTCTTTACTTCAGGCTCAGTTTCCTTTTGTGAGCCAGAGCAGCCTTCTTCAGGTGAAATCTGGAGGGTTGCACTCTTTGGTCAGCTTCTGCACCTGCTCCTCCATAGGTACTGAAGGTTCATCTTTCTTGAGGCTATTCATGGAGTTCTCCTGCCAGACTCTCCAAGACTTGAATCATTGAGGAGTCCATTTCTTTTCTTTTATTCCATTATTTCTAGCTTTTTTAAACCCCTTGTTGCAAGCTATATCTCACTTTCTGTCCTGTTCTGAGTTGTCAATATTTCTGTTTAATCCCCTATCCTGAGTTTTGTTTTATTTCAATTCATTTCTTATTTATTTATTTATTCAACGCATGGGGAGTTTTATATTTATGTGAAGGAGGGGAAGAGTAAGAGGAGGAGAAGAAAATGTCTTGCCCTGCTGTATGTACATATGTATGTATGCATGTATGTACATGCTCAGACCCGATAGGAGAGAAATGAGTACATGCCAGGTGTAAGGGGAAGGAAAAAATGCCATCCAGAGAAAATAAGTTCAGATGGAAAGACTTTCTGGAAATTTAGATATGCTTTTTCTCTCAATTACCCAACTAAACTAAGAATCTAAACTCAGATGAAAAGTTATTGTATTTTAAACGACATCTCCTAGAAAGCTCAAAAGTTTGTAGAAATTACCCAGCTAAACTAAGAATTACCCAGCTAAACTAAGAATCTAAACTCAGATGAAAAGTTACTGTATTTTAAATGACATCTCCTAGAAAGCTCAAAAGTTTGTGGAAATCATTCTATGAGAGGTTTTGGCTGATTTTTTGAAAGGAGGGCTTACTGCCTACACAAGATTTAACTCTAGGGCATTCAGAGTGATGGTAGATAGAGAAGAATACTGAAGACTGAAAAGATTGAGAAAGAAAGAGAAAAAGATGGAAAAGAGGGAGGGAGGGACAAATTAGGAGTATGGGATTAATAGAAACTACTATATACAAAATAGATAAGCAACAAGGTTATCCTCTATAGCGCAGGGAATTATAATCAATATCCTGAATGGGATATAATCTGAAAAATAAAACTGAATCACTTTGCTGTACACCTGAAACTAACAAAATATTGTAAATCAACTATACTTCAATAGAAAATATACTTTCAAAAAGATGGAAAGTAAAAAAAAAAAAGACTAAGCAGACATTTGTGAGGGTCGTTGTAATTTGCTGAAAACTTAGGGAAAGAATTTTAAAAACCAAGTACTTTTGCATGGGGCAAAGGCTCTAGAGAAATACTGAAAAAAAATAAGATTTTTCTAGTAGGCTGGTGATATAATGGTTTATTTTTTTCTTTCAGATTTCCATTGATTTTTGGTTGTCACATAGTCTCCCTTTTTTAACATGTTTATTGGAGTATAATTGCTTTACAATGTTGTGTTTCTGCTGTATAACAAAGTGAATCAGCTATAACTATGCATATAACCTCATATCCCCTCCCTCTTCTGTCTCCCTCTCATCCTCCCTATCCCACCCCTCTAGGTGGTCACAAAACACCCAGCTGGTCTCGCTATGCTATGCAGCTGCTTCTCACTAGCTATCTGTTTTACATTTGGTAGTGTATATATGTCAATGCTGCTCTCTCACTTCATTCCAGCTTACCCTTCCCCCTCCCGTGTCCTCAAGTCCACTCTACACATCTGTGTCTTTATTCTTGTCCTGCCTCTATGTTCTTCAGAACCTTTTTTTTTTTTTCAGATTACATATATATGTGTTAGCATACGGTATTTGTTTTTCTCTTTCTGACTTACTTCACTGTGTATGATCGACTCTAGGTCCATCCACCTCACTACAAATAACTCAATTTCATTTCCTTTTATGGGTGAGTAATATTCCATTGTATATATGTGCCACATCTTCTTTATCTATTCATCTGTCAATGGACACTTAGGTTGCTTCCGTGTCCTGGCTATTGTAAATAGTACTGCAATGAACATTGTGGTACATGTCTCTTTGAATTATGGATTTCTCAGGGTATATGCCCACTAGTGGGGTTGCTGGGTTATATGATAGTTCTATTTTTAGTTTTTTAAGGAACCTCCATACTATTCTCCATAGTGGCTGTATCAATTTACATTCCCACCAGCAGTGCAAGAGGGTTCCCTTTTCTCCACACCCTTTCCAGCATTTATTGTTTGTAGATTTTTGATGATGGCCATTCAGACTGGTGTGAGGTGTTACCTCGTTGTGGTTTTGATTTTCATTTCTCTAAAGATTAGTGATGTTGAGCATCCTTTCATGTATTTGTTGGCAATCTGTATAGCTTCTTTGGAAAAATGTCTATTTAGGTCTTCTGCCCATTTTTGGATTGGGTTGTTTGTTTTTTTGATATTTGGCTCCGTAAGCTGCTTGTAAATTTTGGAGCTTAATCCTATGTCACTTGCTTCATTTGCAAATATTTTCTCCCATTCTGAGGGTTGTCTTTTCGTCTTGTTTATGGTTTCATTTGCTGTGCAAAAGCTTTTAAGATTTTTCATTAGGTCCCATTTGTTTATTTTTGTTTTTAATTCCCTTACTCTAGGAAGTGGGTCAAAAAGGATCTTGCTGTGATTTATGTCGTTGAGTGTTCTCCCTATGTTTTCCTCTAAGAGTTTTATAGTGTCTGGCCTTACATTTAGGTCTTTAATCCATTTTGAGATTATTTTTGTGTATGGTGTTAGGAAGTGTTCTAATTTCATTCTTTTACATGTAGCTTACAGTTTTTCCAGCACCACTTACTGAAGAGGATATCTTTTCGCCATTGTATATTATTGCCTCCTTTATCAAAGATAATGTGACCATATGTGTGTGGGTTTATCTCTGGGCTTTCTATCCTGTTCCATTGATCTATATTTCTGTTTTTGTGCCAGTACTATACTGCCTTGATTACTGTAGCTTTAGGGTACAGTCCAGGAGCCTGATTCCAGCTCCATTTTTGTTTCTCAAGATTGCTTTGGCTATTTGGGGTCTTTTGTGTTTCCATATAAATTGTGAAATTTTTTGTTCTACTTCTGTGAAAAATGCCATTGATAGTTTGATAGGGATTGCATTGAATCTGTAGATTGCTTTGGGTATTATAGTCATTTTCACAATGTTGATTCTTCCAATCCAAGAACATGGTATATCTCTCCATCTGTTTGAAGCGTCTTTAATTTCTTTCATCAGTGTCTTATAGTTTTCTGCATGCAGGTCTTTTGTCCCCTTAGGTAGGTTTATTCCTAGGTATTTTATTCTTTGTGTTGCGATTGTGAATGGGATTGTTTCCTTCATTTTTCTTTCAGATATTTCAGCGTTAGTGTATAGGAATGCAAGAGATTTCTGTGTGTTAAATTTATATCCTGCTACTTTACCAAATTCATTGATTAGCTCTAGTAGTTTTCTGGTAGAATCTTTAGGATTCTCTGTATATAGTGTCATGTCATCTGCAAACAGTGACAGTTTTACTTCTTCTTTTCCAATTTGGATTCTTTTATTTCTTTTTCTTATCTGAGTGCCATGGCTGAAACTCCCAAAACTATGTTGAATAGTAGTGGTAAGAGTGGGCAGCCTTGTCTTATTCCTGACCTTAAAAGAAATGGTTTCTGTTTTTCACCATTGAGAATGATGTTGGCTGTGGTTTTGTCATAAATGGCCTTTATTATGTTGAGGTAGGTTCCTTCTATGCCCACTGGAGAGTTTTTATCATAAATGCATGTTGAATTTTGTCAAAAGCTTTTACTGCATTTATTGACAATATTATATAGTTTTTATTGTTCAGTTTGTTAATATGGTATATCACATTGATTGATTTGCTTATATTGAAGACTCCTTGCATTCCTGGGATAAACTCCATTTGATCATGGTGTATGATCCTTCTAATGTGCTGTTGGATTCTGTTTGCTGTATATTGTTGAGGATTTATGCATCTGTATTCATCAGTGTTATTGGCCTGTAGTTTTCTCTTTTTGCAACATCTTTGTGTGGTTTTGGTATCAGGGTGATGGTGGCCTCGTAGAATGAGTTTGGGAGTGTTCCTCCCTCTGCTATATTTTGGAAGACTTTGAGAAAGAGAAGTGTTAGTCTTCTCTAAATGTTTGATAGAATTCGCCTGTGAAGCCATCTGGTCCTGGGCTTTTGTTTGTTGGAAGATTTTAAATCACAGTTTCAATTTCAGTGCTTGTGATTGGTCTGTTTATATTTTCTATTTCTTTCTGGTTCAGTCTTGGAAGTTTGTAGTTTTCTAAGAAATTCTCCATTTCTTCCAGGTTGTCCATTTTATTGGCATAGAGTTGCTTGTAGTAGTCCCTCATGATCCTTTGTATTTCTTCAGTGTCAGTTGTTACCTCTCTGTTTTCATTTCTAATTCTGTTGATTTGGGTCTTCTTCCTTTTTTTCTTGATGAGTGTGGCTAATGATTTATCAGTGTTTTTTATCTTCTCAAAGAACCAGCTTTTAGTTTTATTGATCTTTGCTATTGTGTCTTTCATTTCTTTTTCACTTACTTCTGATCTGATCTTTATGATTTCTTTCCTTCTGCTAACTTTGGGGATTTTTGTTCTTCTTTCTCTAATTGCTTTAGCTGTAAGGTTACGTTGTTTATTTGAAGTTTTTCTTTTTTTTTTTTTGAGGTAGGATTTTATTGCTATAAACTTCCCTCTTAGAATTGCTTTTGCTGCATCCCAGAGGTTTTGGGCCATTGTGTTTTCATTGTCATTTGTTTCTAGGTATTTTATTGTTTCTTCAGTGATCTCTTGGTTATTTAGTAGCGTATTGTTTAGCCTCCATGTGGTTGTATTTTCTTAAGTTTTTTCCTGTAATTGATATCAAGTCTCATAGCATTGTGGTCGAAAAAGATACTTAATATGATTTAAATTTTCTTAAATTTACCACAGCTTGATTTATGACCCCTGATATGGTCTATCCTGGAGAATATTCCATGAGCACTTGAGAAGAAAGTGTATTCAGTCATTTTGGGATGGCATGTTGTATAAATATCATTAGGACCATCTTGTCTAATGTGTCACTGAAATCTTGTGTTTCATTATTTATTTTCAGTTTGGATGATCTGTTCATTGGTGAAAGTGGGGTATTAAACTCCTCTACTATTATTGTGTTACTATTGATTTTCCCTTTTATGGCTGTTAGCATTTGCCTATGTATTGAGGTACTCATGTTTGGTGCATA
Organism: Neophocaena asiaeorientalis asiaeorientalis; assembly: GCF_003031525.2. Taxonomy (NCBI): domain Eukaryota; kingdom Metazoa; phylum Chordata; class Mammalia; order Artiodactyla; family Phocoenidae; genus Neophocaena; species Neophocaena asiaeorientalis. The sequence continues at coordinate 6,409,026 of NW_020172625.1, forward strand.
AATTTACAATTGTTATATCTTTTTGTTGGATTGATCTTTTGATCATTATGTAGTGTCCTTCTTTGTCTCTTGTAATAGTCTTTATTTTAATGTGTATTTTGTCTGATATGAATATTTCTACTCCAGATCTCTTCTGATTTCCATTTGCATAGAATATCTTTTTCTAACCCCTCACTTTCAGTCTGTATGTGTCCCTAGGTCTGAAGAGGGCCTCTTTTAGACAGCATATATATGGGTCTTGTTTTTGTGTCCATTCAGCCAGTCTGTGTCTTTTGGTTGGAGTGTTTAATCCATTTACATTTAAGGTAGTTATCAATATGTATGTTCCTATTACCATTTTCTTAATTGTTTTGCGTTAGTTATTGTAGGTGTTTTCCATCCCTTGTGTTTTGTGCCTAGCAAAGTTCCTTTAGCATTTGTTGATAAGCTGGTTTGGTGGTGCTGAATTCTCTTAGCTTTTGCTTGTATATAAAGGTTTTAATTTCTCCGTTGAATCTGAATGAGATCCTTGCTGGGTAGAGTAATCTTGGTTTTAGGTTTTTCTCTTTCATCTCATTAAATATGTCCGGTCACTCCTTTCTGGCTTGCAGAGTTTCTGCTGAAGGAACAGCTCTTAACCTTATAGGGATTCCCTTGCATGTTATATGTTCCTTTTCCCTTTCTGCTTTTAATATTTTTTCTTTGTATTTAATTTTTGATAGTTTGATTAATGTGTGTCTTGGTGTGTTTCTCCTTGGATTTCTCCTGTATGAGACTATCTGCGCTTCCTGTACTTGAGTCACTATTTCATTTCCCATGTTAGTGAACTTTTTGACTATAGTCTCTTCAAATATTTTCTCAGACCCTTTCTTTTTCTCTCTTCTTCTGGGACCCTTATAATTTGAATGTTGGTGTGTTTAATGTTGTTCCAGAGGTCTCTGAGAATGTCCTCAATTCTTTTCATTCTTTTTTCTTTATTCTGCCCTGCAGTAGTTATTTCCACTATTTTATCTCCTGGGTCACTTATCCGTTCTTCTCCCTCAGTTATTCTGCTGTTGATTCCTTCCAGAGAATTTTTAATTTCATTTATTGTGTTCTTCATCATTGTTTGTTTTCTCTTTAGGTCTTCTGGGTCCTTGTTAAACATTTCTTGTATTTTCTCCTTTCTGTTTCCGAGATTTGGGATCATCTTTACTATCATTACTCTGAATTCTTTTTCAGGTAGACTGCCTATTTCCTCTTCATTTATTTGTTCTGGTGGGTTTTTACCTTGCTCCTTTAACTGCTGCATATTTCTCTGTCTTCTCATTTTGTTTAACTTACCATGTTTGGGGTCTCCTTTTTGCAGGCTGCAGGTTCGTAGTTTCTGTTGTTTTTGGTGTCTGCCCTCAGTGGGTGAAGTTGTTTCAGTGGCTTGTGTAGGCTTCCTGGTGGAGGGGACTGGTGCCTGTGTTCTGGTGGGTGAGGCTCGATCTTGAGGCTGCATCCAGTGATGTGTTTTGGGATGTCTGTGAACTTAGTATGACATTAGGCAGGCTCTCTGCTAATGGGTGGGGTTGTGTTCCTGTCTTGCTAGTTGTTCAGCATGGGGCGTCCAGCACTGGAGTTTGCTGGCCATTGAGTGGAGCTGGTTCTTAGTGTTGAGATGGAGATCTCTGGGGGAGGTCTTCCCGATTGATATAATGTAGGGCTGGGAGGTTTCTGGTGGTACAACATTGTGGACTCAGCTCTCCTACCTCTTTGGCTCAGTCCTAACAGCGGGCCAGAGCCCCAAGTCCCTGCCAGCCACACGGCTCACAGTAAAAGGCAAAAAAAAAGTAAAAAAGAAATCGAACAGATATAACCCCAAAGCAAATTGTAAAAGCAAATAAACAGACAAAGTCACACAAAGAAACGTACACACACACACACTCATAAAAAGAGAAAACACACACACTCATAAAAAGAGAAAACAAACAAACAAAAAACAAACAGCTAGAACCCTAGGACAAATGGTAAAAGCAAAACTAAACAGACAAAATCACACAAAGTCACATACACACTCATAAAAAGAGAAAAAAGGAAAAAAATAAAATATATTAAAAAAATAAAAAATAAAATAAAGGAAGAGAGCAACCAAACCAATAAACAAATCCACCATTGATAACAAGCACTAAAAACTAAACTAAGACAAACATAGAATGGAAAACAACTCAGATGCAGAAAGCAAGCCCCATGTCTACAGTTGCTCCCAAAATCCGCCACCTCAATTGTGGGAACATTCATTATCTATTCAGGTATTCCACAGATGCAGGGTTTATCAAGTTGATTGTGGGGATTTAATCTGCTGCCCCTGAGGCTGCATGGAGAAATTTCCCTTTCTCTTTTTTGTTAGCACAGCTGCTGGGGTTCAGCTTTGGTTTTGGCCCTGCCTCTTCATGTAGGCTTTCCTCAGGTGTCTGTTCCTTGCCTATACAAGACAGGGTTAAAGCAGCAGCTGATGAGGGGGCTCTCTTGCTCACTCGGGCCGGGGAGAGGGAGGGGTATGGTAGTCATAATTGGAATGCAAGGCAAGCCTGCAGTGGCAGAGGCCAGCATGACATTGTAACAACCTGAGGAGTGCTGTGTATTCTCCCGGTATAGCCATACTCTATACGATTATTGTTTACACATGTGACTTGTCTTCATCAGCACATAAAGAATTCTCTGGGGTCAATTTTCAAGATCTATTCATCCATATACCCTATTGTGATTATAAAGGTATTTTTCTAAAAGCAGGTAGTTAAGTTTTCTCAGTGAATGAATTAAAGGTGCTGTCATTAGTTCTCATTTGTACTTGTATTTTCATTATTGTTGAAAAAAATATATTAGATATGTGTTTTTCATTCAGCTCTGTTTATTAAGTATCTGTTACATGCCAAAGCAAACATTGTCCTAAGCCCTGGGGATATTAAAATGAACAAGAGATAAGAGATTTCCTCTTTCAGGGAACATGGCAACAATACTTCTGTTGCCATGCTCCCTATAAAAGCACCAAAATCCACCCAGCCTCTTGGTGATGATATAGATGTGTGTTTATGAAGCACAAGGGCTTTCAGGTGACACACAAATTTTTGGTTTAATAAGTCAATGTGTAGGAGTATCTTTTGTTAAATAGAAGATGAGAATTCACATTCATTTAAAGCAAAATCTTTATATTCTATCATTTATGATTTTATAGTGCATAGCACAGTGACTGCCACATAGCAGGGGCTCAATAAATATATGTTGTCTTGCTTTGAGTAAGTGATGAATAAAGTTTAGTATCAGAAGAAACCTTAGAAGAAAGGTTAGAGGTCACTGTATCTTTATTTTACTAAGAAAGAAATTGAAGGCCAGAGATCTGGAGACTCCTGAACTTATAAATAACTAACTTGTGACAGATGGGATCTAGAACTCTATTACCTTGACTTCCAGTCCAATGTTGAGTCCCTAGAACATGCTGCAGTGCTATTTCTTACATCATCTTCTGAGTAAACTGAAAGTTGGAGGGGATAATGGTACATTCTGTTGTTTACAATCAGTTTCAATACTTCCCCCCAAAAATAAGGTAAGAATAGCTAAGACTTACTAAGTCTTTTTATAGAACTGTATGTTCTATAAAATGATTATCTCCTTCACAAAATTAAATTGTTTAGCTTAATCAAAATCAGCCAGTATTCTATTGTTTAATTAGTCACCTGCTTTGAAGCTAAATACACACTCTTATGAAGTTTTAAATATAATCTGAGGTCATCATGTTTTAGTGTTAGCATATGCTAAGAACTCACATTTCTATTTATGATCCAATTTCTACTTTAATCATTTATTAATATAAAACATTTTGTTCCTGTTTTGAAATAAATGTCTTTTCTGATAGAGAGTCTTAATATAATTATAATAATCAGGATCTACTAATTATTTTTGGCTATATACAGATAACATTTTATTAGAAAGTCTTCAATAGTAGGACATAAATACCTCTTTCCATAACTAGTGTCCATTAATAATTTGTACTTGATTGAGTTACAAATTGTTTATGAAAACATACAAAGTAATTGCCTTTCATGATTAGAATGGGGATAATGTTGATTGATAAAATTCCAGAAAAGATCAGAATCCTTTCCTTGAGACGATCTAGATCTAGGGTAACATAATGGTTCTGAATTATTTTCGGACTATCATCTGGTTTCTCTCAGATCTGAAGGTCATTGAAACCCTTTTCAAAAACTCTTGGAAAGATTTATTGGTTATGAGAGTCTCCTGTTCCTGTTGAAAATTCATCGTTTAATAAGATAAAGTTTCAAGTACAAGGATTTTTACTGTAGCATCAATTGTTAAAGAGAAAACTTGGAAATAACTTAAATATCTCAATAGGAGAATAGGAAATTGCAGCAATTAAAAAACAAAATTAGGCAAGTCTCTTTATGCTAACAGTTCCAAGACCTAATGTAGAAAGAAAAATTATCGTTACAGAAGTAATTAGTTACAATATACAGATGGTGGAAAATATGCAAAGTAATAGTAAATATTTGTGGATTGTTATATATATTTTTTAAAAAACTGTTTTTAAGAGCAGTTTTAAGTTCACGGGAAAATTGAAAGGAAAATGCAGATTTCCCATATACACATGCACATCCTCTCCCATAATCAACACCACTGACCAGAATGGTACATTTGTTACAGCTGGTCACAGTGTACATTAATGAACCTATATTGACACATAATCACCCAAAATCCACAGTTTATATTTTTGTTCACTCTTGATTTGTACATTCTATGGCTTGGATGAATATATAATGACATGTATTCATCATTAGTATATGTTGCACAGTATTTCCACTGCCCTAAAAATCCTCTGTGCTTTGCCTATTCATCCCTTCCTACCACCACCACTCCCAGCCCCTGGCAACCACTGATCTTTCTGTTGTCTCCATAGTTTTACCTTTTCCAGAATGTAATATAGTTGGAATCATATAGTGTGTAGCCTTTTCAGATTGGCTTCTTTCATTTAGTAATGTTTATTTAAGGTTCCTCCATGTCTGGGGCATTTTTACATATATAAATGTATAGAAAAAATGTCTAAAGGGACTTACATCAAATTGGTCGTAGTGGTAACTTCTGGGAAGAGAGTAGAGCAATATGCTTGGTAACAGGAGAGAGTCAAAAAGAATTTTTTCTTATTTGTAGTATTTACTTATAAGGAGAATGTATTCCTTTGCTTTATATAATTTCAAATTATTTTAAATGTAAATAAATAGGAGTATTCTAGTTTCTGTTTTGATATGTAAATGGCTTGGAAGTAATCCCTACAGTTCTCAAAACAAGAAAAAAAATCTGAAAACTCACAAATCAAAATAATTCTTAGATCCATCAGAAAAACGAGGTAAAAAGTTGCAAAACTGGTAGATATTAATCCAACGATATCAATAATAATCATAAATGTGAATAGTCTTAATACACCAATAAAAAGACAGTGGCTGTCAGAGTGGATAAAAAGCTAGACCCAACTATAGTTTGTCTACAAGAAATTCACTTTAAAAGTGAAGACTCAGATAGGTTAAGAGCAAATGGATGGAGAAAGATATATCATATTAACACTAATCAGAAGAAAGCTGGAGAAGCTATATTAATTTCAAACAATGCAGAGTTCAGAACAAGAAAAATTAACAGGGACAAAAGCTGCATTACATAATTCCAAAGGGTTCATTCTCCAAGATGACATAGGAACCTTAAATGTGTATATATCTAACAAAAGAGCATCAAAGTACATGAGATAAAACTTATAGAACTACAAGGAGAAATAAACAAATCCATCATTATAGTTGGAGGTGTCAACATCCTTCTTTCAGTAATTGATACATTAAACAGGCAGAAAATCAGGGTGGATATAGATAACCTGAACAGCACTATCAATCAATCAACTTGATCTAATTGACATTTATGGAATACTCCATCCAATGACAGCAGAATACACATTCTTCTCAAGCTCACATGGGACATTAACCAAAGTAAACCACATTCTGAGCCATACAACATACCTAAACGAATTTAAAATAATAATACAAAGTATGCTCTCAGATCCCAATGGAATTAAACTAGAATTAATAACATAGTGAGAGCTGGAAAATCCCCAAATACTTGGAGATTACACAAAACACTTCAAAATAACACATTGGTTAAAGAAGTCTCAAGATAAATTTCAAAATATTTGAACTAAGTGAAAATGAAAATACAGCGTATCGAGTTTGGGGGTGATAATAATGTTTAGAGGGAAATTTATAACATTAAAAGCATACATTCGGAAGTCAGATAGCCTAAAATCAGTAGCGTAAGCTTTCACCTTAGAAAACTAGAGAAAAAAAAAGAGCCCTGTAAGTAAAAAATGAACAGAAAATATAGAAATAATAAAAATTCAAACAGAAATTGTTGAAATTGAAAACAGTAAACAGTAGAGAAAATCAACAAAACCAAAAGCTATTTCTTTGAGAAGATCAATAAAATTGATAGACCTCTGGTCAGTTTAACCAAAAATAAAACTAAAAAAAGAGAAGACATACATTGCTAATATCAGAAATAAAAGAGGAGTAATTACTACTGATCCTCTGAACATACAAAGGATAACAAGCAAATATTATGAATAATTCTATGCCCACAAATTTGATAACTTAAATGAAATGGACCAGTTATTTGAGAAACAAACCCTTCCAAACTCACACAGAGAAAGAAATGACTTGAATAGTCCTATAACTATTAAGAATTTGAATTAATAATTAATAACCTTTTATATAAAACACCAGCTTCCAATATTTTTATTTATGAATTTTGCCAAACATTTAATTAAGAAATGATACCAATTCTCCACAAACTAGTGCAGAAAATAAAAGTAGAGGAAACATTTCCTAATTAATTCTATAAGGTCAGGATTATTTTAATACTAAAATAAGATTAAGAGATTACAGGAAAGCACATCTACAGACTGATCTCACTAATGAACATAGATGTAAAAATTCTCAACAAAATACAAGCAAATCAAATCTAACAACGTGTAGAAAATAAATGCACCATAGCCAAGTGAGATTTTTTTCTAGCTATGATAGGCTATTTCAAAAATCAGTCAATGTAATCCACTACGTTAGCAGGCTAAAAAAAAATGATGTAATCTTGTAATTTGAGAAAGAAAAAGAAAGATACCTATATAGTAGAAATAAATCTGTATCAGTGATTACTTTCTCCTTGGTGGAACAAATATAAATTATTTTCTTCATGCTTTTTAAAAAATCAGTTTAACTGGAATAACTACTAATTACTATTCTGAAAAAATTAAATTTGAAAATACAAATTAAACTTTTTTGCTACTAAAGTTATTTGTATTATATTTTGTTCAATAATCATATTCTTCCTATGATTAGACAAATAAATCTTACTTGTTAACTGAGTGTTTATGAATGGTTTCTAGACACTTGGTCCTGTCCAAAATGTCCATAAGACATTTGGTTCACTCCAAAAGGTGCTTGAAATTTGGTCCTATCCAAGATGTCCACAGGCATATTTTGTCCATGCCAGATGGTTTTGAACAGGACCAAATATCAAGAACCCTTTGGTATGGACCAACTGTCTAATGGACATTTTGGATGGGACCAAATGTCCTGCAAGGAAAGCTATAAATGTAATATACATCTGCTCTGATTTTATCTGAAGACTCTTATTTTACATTAATTTTAATTTAGCAAACTACCTCTCACATCATTCTGGACATAATAGAAATCCTGAGTAAAAAAACTTATGAGTAAATAAGTGCTCAAAATTGGATGGTCTCTTACATTACTCATTTATTTATGATAATAGCTCCTTTGTTTATAAATTGAAATGAGAAATATTCTCTATTTATTGAAAATCTGTCAGTTATAATTATGTCTTCATTGAATCCGTGTAGAAGTATCAAAGTATCAGCAGTATTTAACTCATTCATGTATGAAAACTGAGAGTTTACATATTCTAACCTCTGAAAAGGATGCCTGAAAAACTATAATTTTGAAAGAAACAAATATGCAAAAAGTATGATGAAAATTATGAAAAGCAAAAAATATTTTGTTAATCTGCAGTGCAAAAAATTATTTGGTAAATATGCATAGGGATTTCTATGTTAGTATGTCATGGATATATAATTGCATGAACAAGAATTAAAAAAAAACAACTACTTTGAAATGACCTGATGTCAAAATGTTCATTTTGGGATTTGAGTAAAACAATGAACAGCTCACTGATACATACTCTTTTTACTTCTAAAGTCTTCAGTTTTCTACTTATATCACATCTCTTGTTTTCTTTCTTCAAACTTTTTGGTTATTATTTGCCTAGTATATATGTTTTCATCCCTTAGTTTTCAGTCATTTTGAATATTTTTGTTTTGTTTTGTATTGTTCATAAATAGTCTGTAGTTGAACTTTATTTTTTGTTTGATTTCAGATTGAGAGTCAAGCATTTTTAGTCAGTTCATTTATATTTATCGTAATTTAAAATTATTTTTGTTTTTATTTCTACCATTTTATTTTGGATTTTTATTTCCCAAGATCTTTATTTTTTTCTTTTCTATCTTTTAATTATGATGTTTTCACTGCATATTTTTTTCCATTTTAAAACTTAATTTTTTATTTTATAAGATTGGATTTTATTCTGTCTTTCAGTTCTTATGTTTTAAATATAACTGGTATCTACTGTTGTTATAAAGCACAAATTTATTTAGTTGATTTTCCTAGATAAATATTTTTTTCTGATTGTTTTTAAGATTATTTTTCTTTAGTACAGATAATGTCATAACAAAATACTAGAGTATATCTATATTGCATTGATGTTATCCATTTCAAGAATTTCATTGGTTTACTACAAATATTCAATCTTTCACAATTTTGGTTTTCAGTTTCCTTTAATTTCTCACACCTGGGAATTTCTTTAATGTGCTCAACAATGTACGTAAAAGATAATTTTGTCATATTTTTGCTGTCATTTCTAGGTGTTTACATGTCTTGGGAGGTTTGTCATCATCAACTTACTTTAAGCCATACAATGGAATAAATCGGGAGAGTCTGTAACTAAGCTCTTGCCTCATTTTGTTTGTATGTGAGCAAACCCACTTTGTACTCATTCTGTCATCACAGGAAAGGCATAGAATTTCCATATGACATGGTGAGCTGCTTTCTGTAGCTGTCCTTGTCACAAGGAGATGTGTTTGTTCTATATAATAGATAATCTTCAGGAGATGTCAGAAGTCACTAAATTTGCCTTCAGTTGTCTGGCTTTTTTATCCCCACACCATGCCTAGTGCCCCAGTTTCATTTGTTGTTAACTTGCTTCCTTTGTTGTCTTACTCATTCTGCTCCCCAGGTTTTTCTCTGACCTCCGAATGGGCCTCAATCCTGGCTAAGTTTTTCTGATACATGTTATAACATGAGTGAACCTCAGAACGTTATGATGAGTGAATGAAGCCAAACATAACAGATGCAGTATTGTGTAATTTCATGTATTTAAAATGTCCAGAAAAGGCAAATCTATAGATAAAGAAAATATTAGATTAGTGGGTGCCTGAGGCTGGGGATGGTAATGAGGATTGTTTGAAAAAGCATGAAGGATCTTTCTGGAATGAAGTGAATGTTTAAAATAATTGTGGTGTTGATTGAACAATATTTCTGGTAAATTCATCAGAGATACTGAATTGTACAGTTACAACGGATGACTGTTACAGTATGTAAATTATACCTCAAAAAAGCTATCTAAGAAAAACAAAGGTAAGACTTCCCAAATACTCTGTTTTCTCTGACCTGAAATGTGGAGTTGAAACCTGGAAGTGCAGCACCTTTACTGCCATCATGACAAGAAAAGCTACATGCTAACTGGGGTCAAAGTGAAGACAAGGAGTCTTGTTCATTATTGGCATAGTCTCCATCAGGACTTCTTTTATTTGTGAAAACAAGTATATGTTTTTCATTTCATTTTCTAATATATATTGTTTGTATATCCATATTTGTTTTTAACCATTTGAGTAGTATTCCATTGCTTGATGTCCCACAGTTTATTCATTCACAAGTTGAAGAACAAGCGGGGTTGTTTCCTGTTTTGACAGTTATGAACAAAGCCGCTATAAATATTTGCAAACAGATTTGCTGTGAATATAAATTTTCATTTCTCTTGGAGTGGGATTCCTAGTAAATGTATCTTTAACTTTGCAAGAAACTGCCAGCTTGTTTTCTAAAGTAGTTGTTTAATTTTCCATGTCCCTAGCAGTGTATGAGCATTCCATTCCAATTATCCTGTATCCTCTCCACAACTTGGTATTCTCTTTTCTTTTTCTTTTTTAAGACCATTTTATTGGATGCATAGTGGTATTTTAATGGAGTTTTATTTCTAATTTCCTAGTGATAAATGATGTTGAGTGTCATTTCCAGTCTTTAGCTACTCTAAATGATACTGCAATATTGAGGTAATATTCAAAATACTTAACAACTACCAGTACGACGTGGGCACCAACCAATAATTACAGACACAGGGCAGACCAATCAGAGCAGATGTTAGCTGTACACAACAGTTTGGGCATAACTGGATCTACTAGTCAGCATCAGCCCAGCATATATCATTTCACATGGTTGTGAACACAATTATGGGATAATTTCTGGATGGAGAATTGAGAGGGAAAATGACAATTGCATTTATAATTTGGTTACTCTTTTTTGCTGAATTTCCTTTTATAGTTGAAATATCACTTAAACACTGCTTTAACAGAGGAGCCTATCTGCTCCCTCACATACTTGGTATTACAGTGAGATTGAACTTCTGGTTCTTTGACAATCTGTCAGGTGAAAACTGGTCAGAGAAGTTTCAATTTGTATTTTTCTTATAATGATTGAGATTACATTTGCATACAATTAGTCATTTGAATTGTCTTTTCTGCAAATTATTGGTGCTTTTATTGTCTGGTTTTTTTTTCTAATTCATAGTATTTTTGTTATGGGCTTGTAACAAGTCTATATTATATGTGTAAAAATTAGCTCATAGTGATATGATTTGTAAGCCATTTTTTCTAGTTTTCAGTTTGCCTTTTGGTGTTGTTTATTGTGAGTTTTCCTGTGAAAACTTTCAAAAATGTAGTCAAATTAGTCAGTATTTTCTTTTGTGGCTTATGGATTTATGTCATATTTAGAAAGATTTTTCACATTCTGAGATTAAACTTTTAATCCTCCCAAATTTTCTTTTAGTGCTATTATTGTCCTTTTTGATATTTAAATATTTGATTCAGGTAGAATTTATCCTTATGTAAGTGTGAAGTGTGGATTAAACTATTTTGCCCATAGAGCTATTTATTTTTCCGAGTACCATTAATTGAAAAACTCTTCCCTCACTACTTTGAAATATCGTCTTTATCATAATAAGAAACATAATTATTAGGTGTATTGAAGTCAATTGGACTTTTGATTTTGTTCCATTGCTCATTGCTGTATCATCTACAGATGTGACGATAATGCATATTTTAACTATTGTAGCTTTAAATATATATTTTGACCACTTAGGAAAATTTCCTCTCATTTCTCTCTCTGTCTCTTTCTCTCTCTCTCTCTCTCTCTCACACACACACACACACACACACACACACACACACACACATTTTTCTAGCTGTTCTTGCCTGTCTTTATAATCAACTTTCCTAGTTCTAAAACCAATCATCATGTTTTTTCATTAGGATACCATTAAATTTATTGATTAAATTATGGTGAATTGACATCTTTATAAGGTTGAGGGTTTTTGCCTAGGAAATGATGTAACTTTCAATTTGTTCAAGGTTTCTTTTATCTCTTAGACACTTCATCTGTTTTTCTATTTGTGTGGATTTTCTAAAAGTTTATTCTTAAGAATTTTATTTATTATTGTTTTCCTATTATAAATTGGGCATTACTTATTTTATTACTTCTACAGGGTTGATGATTTTTGTATATATGAAGATTATTATTTTCTGTGTACTGGCATTATATTCTGTCATCTCATTGACTAACATTTTGTTTATGATGCTTTTGAAGTTGGCTTTCTTGGGTTTCCCAGGCAGCTAGAAATTTATCTGTAAGTAATTGATTTTCCTCTTTCTTTTCAACTAATTTTACATATTATTCATTTTCCTTCTTTAATTTTATTGGTTAGATCACTCAGAACAATAGCAAACGGTGGCCATTTTAGTGGAAATTCTTGTATAAATGGGTACATGCCTAATGTTTTCCCATTTAAAATTGATGCTGTCCTTGAAATTTTAGATGTTAAAGAAACATATATATATATATACATATGTTCCTATTTATTAATTATGTTTAAGAAAAATGTGGAGATGTAGACTTTTATCAAATGATTATTTAACATTGATAGACATTAATAAGTTCTTTTTTTTCTTATATCTATTCATATTGTAATTTATATTAATAGGTATTCTAATATTGAACCATGTTTGATTTATGAAATATGCTTCTATTGCTCATAGCAGATTATTATTATTTAAATGTTCTGTGGATTCTCTTTGCCAATGTTTTCTTTAGGTTTATTTTCATTGATATTCATGAGTGGCATCAGTTAGTAGTTTTGTATTTTTAGATTGTTTTTGCTGGGCATTGGTAACAATATTATATCTTACTTATAATAATGTTTTAGAAGAAATTTTTCTTTCTCTGTGGTCTTAAACATAAAAAAATGAGACTACCTTTTATTTTATGATTTAGTAGAGTTCTGTTGTGAATCTTCCTTGACCTGATGTTTTCTATGATTTGTTCTCTGAAAACTTTATTTGCTTCTGTTGACTCCTACACCCACCTCAAGGTTAATTGGATTATTTAGATCTTCCGTTATTCTGGAGTCTTTTTTGATGCATTTTGAATTATTGAATCCAAGTTTTCAAATTAATTTGCATAGAGTTAATATTCCCTTATGGCTCTTTTAATTCCCTCAGTTTCTTTAGTTATCTTCTGTTTGGTATTTTTTATTTCCTCTTTCACTTCCCTCTGTTCTCTAGTTATTTGCATATTAAGATTAAATAATAATTTAAATATGTTTTTTCATCTTTAAAATCACTAGCTTTTAGATTTAAGGTTTTTAACTTTTTATGTTTTTTGCTAACTCAGTAGTTTTTGTTTTCATTAGATTTTGTCTCTGCTTTCATTTTTGAGTTAGATGTCTATATAACTTATTTTCATTACTTAATAACATAAATATTTAGCACTATGAATTTTCCTCTGAGCATTGTTTCATGTGTAGCCCATGAGTTTTAGTCACAGGTTTTTTTGGGCTTTTTTACAGTAGTTGTTTAAAGACATACCTGGAAAATTTCCAGGTAAGAGTTTTAAATTTCTAGTGTTTTAATTTTCTATTTTTTTAATTGTCATCACATAACGTTGTTAGTACTCTTTTATATTTATTTTATGACCCAATGAAAGTCAGCTTTTATGACTGTTTCATGAGTCCTTTCATGAGATATATATGTTGTATATCTACAACATATCTACAATATATCTCAATTAAATACACTTTACATATTATATTCTAGTTTTTAATGCCATTTATAAAACATTTCTGGGTTGCCCACCTCTGGACGCAGTGTAGAGTTGTGTCTCTCTGCCCTCACCTTGTGGTTGGGTGAGACAATGAAATGAATTGTACACAAAAGTGACATGTGCCATGTAATTGCTGGTGAGATATTCCAGAGTGTTCTTTTCCCATCAGACACAACAGTTGGCAATGTTGAAGACTGAAGCTAATCTGCTATCCTGTGTCCCTTAGTGAGTACTCTGAGCAGAGACTTCTTCTAATCCTTGAAGACATGTGGTGAAAGCAGGAAATAAATATTTGTAATTTTAAGACATTGGGATCGGGGTACTGTTCGTTATTGCAGCTAAACCAAGCCAATATTGATTGAATTATCTTTCATAATGTTACTTACTTTTGTTCACTTGATTGATCATTGTTAGGAGAGTTGCAGTCTTTGTCTCCTGATGTGTCTGTCAGTTTCTACTTGAATCTAGTATAGTTTTTGTTTTATTAAGACTGATGCCAAAGTAACTAGCATCTAGGTTGTAATAACTGCTATATTGTCATAATTAATTGCACTATTTAGCATTATAAAATCATCTCTTTTGTTTCACTTAGTGCCTTATCGCATGTTTTAAGCTCAGTTAAGATAGCAACACATGGGCTTCCCTGGTGGTGCAGTGGTTGGGAGTCTGCCGATGCAGGGGACACGGGTTTGTGCCCCCGTCCAGGAAGATCTCACATGCCGCGGAGCAGCTGGGCCCGTGAGCCATGGCCGCTGAGCCTGCGCATCCGGAGCCTGTGCTCCACAACAGAAGGGGCCACAGCAGTGAGAGGCCTGCGTGCCGCAAAAAAAAAAAAAAAAAAAAGATATCAACACATGATTTATTTTTATTTGTTCTTATTTGTTAGATCCTTTTGACCCTCTTTTTGTTTACAACATTTCTAGGTCACAAAGTTTTTAGGTATGTTTTTTCCATAAGGCAAAGAATATGGGGAATTTAGAGCATTTTTGCATAAACGTCCAAAAGAAAAATATTACTGTTAGCTCAGTCTTACGGTATTTTGAGATTTCCATTTTTTAAACAGATTTTAAAATATTGCTCAATGTATAACCACTTTGTTTTTTTCCTGAGAGTTAAGAAAGTTTTTATTTTCTTCTAGTGGTTAACTTTATTATATTATATTATTATATAATATCTGTTATATTGTATTATGTTCTTAAGGATAAACACACATACACAATGTGTAGACATATGGGGTTTTTTCTTTGGTTTTTTACTTTTCCATGAGAAAGTGATTAAATTTGCATGTTTCTTCCTTCTTACCTTCTTATTTCCCTCCACAGCCATTTATTTCTTGTTTGTTATATATTTTTTTCCAATACAAGAAATTTATGTATTTACTTATTTATTTTAACATCTTTACTGGAGTGTAACTGCTTTAAAATGGTGTGTTATTTTCCGCTTTTTAACAGAGTGAATCAGCTATACATGTACATATATCCCCATATCTCCTCCCTCCCTCTTGTGTCTCCCTCCCACCCCTCTAGGTGGTAACAAAACACAGAGCTGATCTCCCTATGCTATGTGACTGCTTCCCACTAGCTATCTATTTCACACTGGGTAGTGTGTATATGTCCATGCCATTCCCTCACTTCGTCCCAGCTTATTACCCTTCCCACTCCCTGTGTCCTCAAGTCCATTCTCTATGTCTACATCTTTAATCCTATCTTGGCCCTAGTTTCTTCATAACCTTTCTTTTTTAGATTCCATATATATGTGTTAGCATATGGTATTTATTTTTCTCTTTCTGACTTACTTCACTCTGTATGACAGACTCTAGGTCCATCCACCTCACTACAAATAACTCAATTTCATTTCCTCTTATGGCTGAGTAATATTCCATTGTATATACATGCCACATCTTCTTTATCCATTCATATGTCAATGGACACATAGGTTGCTTCCATGTCCTCGCTGTTGTAAATAGACCTGCAATGAACATTGTGGTACATAACTCTTTTTGAATTATGGTTTTCTCAGGGTATATGCCCAGTAGTGGGATTGCTTGGTCATATGGTAGTTCTATTTTTAGTTTTTTAGGGAACCTCCATACTGTTTTCCATAGTGGCTGTATCAATTTATATTCCCATCAACAATGCAAGAAGGTTCCCTTTTCTCCACACCCTCTCCAGCATTTATTGTTTCTAGATTTTTTGATGATGGCCATTCTGACTAGTGTGAGGTGGTACCTCAATGTAGTTTTGATTTTCATTTCTCTAATGATTAGTGATGTTGAGCATTCTTTCATGTGTTTGTTGGCAATCTGTATATCTTCTTTGGAGAAATGTCTACATAGGTCTTCTGCCCATTTTTGGATTGGGTTGTTTGTTTTTTTGATGTTGAGCTGCATGAGCTGCTTGTAAATTTTGGAGATAAATCCTTTCTTAGTTGCTTCATTTGCAAATATTTTCTCCCATTCTGATGGTTGTCTTTTTGTCTTTGCTGTGCAAAAGCTTTTAAGTTTCATTAAGTCCCATTTTTTAATTTTTGTTTTTATTTCCATTTCTCTAGGAAGTGGGTCAAAAAGGATCTTGGTATGATTTATGTCATTGAGTGTTCTGCCTATGTTTTCCTCTAAGAGTTTTATAGTGTCTGGCCTTACATTTAGGTCTTTAATTGATTTTGAGTTTATTTTTGTGTATGGTGTTAGGGATTGTTCTAATTTCATTCTTTTACATGTACCTGTCCACTTTACCCAGCCCCACTTATTGAACAGGCTGTCTTTACTCCATTGTATATGCTTGCCTCCTTTATCAAAAATAAGTTGACCATATGTGCGTGGGTTTATCTCTGGGATTCCTATCCTGTTCCATTGATATATATTTTTGTTTTTGTGCCAGTACCATACTGTCTTAATTACTGTAGCTTTGTGGTATACTCTGAAGTCAGGGAACCTGTTTCCTCCAGCTCCATTTTTCTTTCTCATGATTGCTTTGGCTGTTCAGGGTCTTTTTTTTTTTTTTTTTTTTTTTTTTTTTTTTTGTTCAGGGTCTTTTGTGTTTCCATACAAATTGTGAAATTTTTTGTTCTAGTTCTGTGAAAAATGCCAGTGATAGTTTGATAGGGATTGCATTGAATCTGTAGATTGCTTTGGATAGTATAGTCATTTTCACAATATTGATTCTTCCAATCCAAGAACATGGTATAATCTCATCTCTCCATCTGTTGGTATCATCTTTAATTTCTTTCATCAGTGTCTTATAATTTTCTGCATACAGGTCTTTTGTCCCCGTAGGTAGGTTTATTCCTAGATATTTTATTCTTTTTGTTGTAATGGTAAATGGGAGTGTTTCCTTAGTTTCTGTTTCAGATTTTTCGTTGTTAGTGTATAGGAATGCAAGAGATTTCTGAGGATTAATTTTGTATCCTGCTGCTTTACCAAATTCATTGATTAGCTCTTGTCATTTTCTGGTAGAATCTTTAGTATCATGTCATCTGCAAACAGTGACAGCTTTACTTCTTTTCTGATTTGGATTGCTTTTATTTCTTTGTCTTCTCTGATTGTTGTGGCTAAAAGTTCCAAAACTATGTTGAATAATAGTGGTGGGAGTGGCCAACCTCATCTTATTTCCAATCTTAGTGGAAATGGTTTCAGGTTTTCACGGTTGAGAATGATGTTGGCCATGGGTTTGTCATATATGGCCTTTATTATGTTGAAGTAAGTTCCCTCTGTGCCTACTTTGTGGAGGGTTTTTATCATAAATGGGTGTTGAATTTTGTCAGAAGCTTTTTCTTCATCTATTGAGATGATCATATTGATTTTACCCTTCAATTTGTTAATATGGTGTATCACATTGATTTATTTGCATATATTGAAGAATCCTTGCATTCCTGGGATAAACCCCACTTGATCATGGTGTATGATCCTTTTAATGTGCTGTTGGATTCTGTTTGCTAGTATTCTGTTGAGGATTTTTGTGTCTATGTTCATCAGTGATATTGGCCTGTAGTTTTCTTTCTTTGTGACATCTTTTCTGGTTTTGGTATCAGGATGATGGTGGTCTCGTAGAATGAGCTCAGGAGTGTTCCTCCCTCTGCTATATTTTGGAAGAGTTTGTGAAGGACAGGTGTTAGCTCTTCTCTTAATGTTTGATAGAATTCTCCTCTGGAGCCATCTGGTCCTGGGTTTTTGTTTGTTGGATAATTTTTGATCACCGTTTCAATTTCAGTGCTTGTGATTGGTCTGTTTATATTTTCTGTTTCTTTCTGTTTCAATATCAGAAGGTTGTGCTTTTCTAAGAATTTGTCCATTTCCTTCCAGGGTGTCCATTTTATTGACATAGACTTTCTTGTAGTAATCTCTCACGATCCTTTGTATTTCTGCAGTGTCAGTTGTTATTCCTCCTTTTTCATTTCTATTTCTATTGATTTGAGCCTTCTCCCTTTTTTTCTTGATGAGATTGGTTAATGGTTTATCAATTTTGTTTATCTTGTCAACGAACCAGCTTTTAGTTTTATTAATCTTTGCTATTGTTTCCTTCATTTCTTTTTCATTTATTTCTGATCTGACCTTTATGATTTCTTTCCTTCTGCCAACATTGGGGTTTTCTTGTTCTTCTTTCTCTAATTGCTTTAGGTGTAAGGTTAGGTTGTTTATTTGCGATGTCTCTTGTTTCTTGTTGTAGGATTGTATTGGTCTAAACTTCCCTCTTAGAAGTGATTTTGCTGCATTGCATAGGTTTTGGGTTGTCGTGTTTTCATTGTCGTCTGCTTCTAGGTATTTTTTATTTCCTCTTTGATTTCTTCAGTGATCGCTTGGTTATTTACTAGTGTATTGTTTGGCCTCCATGTGTTTGTATTTTTTACAGATTTTTTTCCCTGTAATTGATATCTAGTCTCACAGTTTTGTAGTCAGAAGAGATACCTGATACAATTTCAATTTTCTTAAATTTACCAAGACTTGATTTGAGACCCAAGATATGACCTATCCTGGAGAATGTTCCATGAGCACTTGAGAAGAAAGTGTATTCTGTTGTGTTTGGATGGAATGTACTATAAATATTAATTAAGTCCATCTTGTTTAGTGTATCATTTAAACCTTGTGTTTCCTTATTTATTTTCCTTTTGGATGATCTGTTCATTGATGAGAGTGGTGTGTTAAAAATCCCCTCCTATGATTGTGTTAATGTCGATTTCCCATTTTTTGGCTGTTAGCATTTGCCTTATGTACTGAGGTGCCCCTATGTTGGGTGCGTAAATATTTACAATTGTTATGCCTTCTTCTTGGATTGATTCCTTGATCATTATGTAGTGTTCTTCTTTGTCTCTTGTAATAGTCTTTATTTTAATGTCTATTTTATCTGATATGAGAATTGCTGCTCTAGCTTTCTTTTGATTTCCATTTGCATGGAATATCTTTTTCCATCGCCTCACTATCAGTCTGTATGTGTCTGTAGTTCTGAAGTGGGTCTCTTGTAGACAGCATATACAAGTCTTGTTTTTGTATACATTCAGCCAGTCTGTGTCTTTTTGTTGGAGCATTTAATCCATTTACATTTAAGGTAGTTATCAATATGTATGTTCCTATTACCGTTTTCTTAATTGTTTTGGGTTTGTTATTGTAGGTCTTTTCCTTCTCTTGTGTTTCCTGCCTTTAACATTTGTTATAAAGCTAGCTTTCTGGTACTGAATTCTCTTACCTTTTGCTTGCCTGTAAATGTTTTAATTTCTCTGTCAAATCTGAATGAGACCCTTGCTGGGTAGAGTAATCTTGGTTGTAGGTTTTTCCCTTTCATCACTTTAAATATGTCCTGCCACTCCCTTCTGGCTTGCAGAGTTTCCGCTGTATATTCAGCTGTTAACCTTATGGGAATTCCCTTGTATGTTATTTTTCCCTTTCTGCTTTTAATATTTTTTCTTTGTATTTAATTTTTGTTAGTTTGATTAATATGTGTCTTGGTGTGTTTCTCCTTGGATGCATGCTGTATGGGACTCTCTGCACTTCCCGGACTTGGTTAACTGTTTCCTTTCCCATATTAGGGAAGTTTTCAACTATAATCTTTTCAAATATTTACTCAGTCCCTTTTTTTTCTCTTCTTCTGGGACCCCTATAATTCAAATGTTGTTGCATTTAATGTTGTCCCAGAGGTCTCTGAGACTGTCCTCAATTCTTTTCATTCTTTTTTCTTTATTCTGCTCTGCAGTAGTTATTTCCAGTATTTTATCTTCCAGGTCAGTTATCCGTTCTTCTGCCTCAGTTATTCTGGTATTGATTCCTTGTAGAGAATTTTAAATTTCATTTATTGTGTTGTTCATCATTGTTTGCTTGGTCTTTAGTTCTTCTAGGTCCCTTTTAAACATTTCTTGTATTTTCTCCATTCTGTTATCAAGATTTTTGGATCATCTTTACTATCATTACTCTGAATATTTTTCAGGTAGACTGCCTATTTCCCCTTCGTTTGTTTGGTCTGGTTGGTTTTTACCTTACTGCTTTATCTGCTGTGTGTTTCTCTGTCTTCTCAGTTTGCTTGTGTTTGTGGTCTCCTTTTCACAGGCTGCAGGTTTATAGTTCCCGTTGTTTTTGGTGTCTGCCCCCAGTGGCTAAGGTTGGTTCAGTCGGTTGTGTAGCCTTCCTAGTAGAGAACTGGTGCCTGTGTTCTGGTGGATGAGGCTAGATCTTTCTGGTGTTCAGGACCCTGTCCAGTTGTGTGTTTTGGGGCGTTGTGATCTTATTATGATTTTAGTCAGCCTCTCTTCTAATGGGTGGGGTTGTGTTCCTGTCTTGCTAGTTGTTTGACATGGGGTGTCCAGCACTGTAGCTTGCTGGTTATTGAGTGGAGCTGGGTCTTAGCATTGAGATGGAGATCTCTGGGAGAGCTTTCATTGTTTGGTATACATGGAGCCGGGAGGTCTCCGATGGACCAATGTCCTGACCTTGGCTCAGAGGCACAGACCTGACCCATGGCTGGAGCACCAAGACCCTGTCAGCCTCATAGCACAGAAGACAAGGGAGAATAAAAGAAAGAAAGAAAGAAAAAAATAAAATAAAATCGTTATTAAAATAAAAAAATTATTATTAAAAATAAGAAAATTGAAAAGTAATTTAAAAAAAGAAAGAAGAGGGCTTCCCTGGTGGCGCAGTCATTGAGAGTCCTCCTGCTGATGCAGGGGACACAGGTTTGTGCCCCGGTCCGGGAAGATCCCACATGCCACAGAGAGGCTGGGCCCGTGAGCCATGGCCACTGAGACTGTGTGTCTGGAGCCTGTGCTCCGCAACAAGAGAGGCCACGACAGTGAGAGGCCCGCGTACCACCAAAAAAAAAGAAGAGAGCAAGCAAAGCAAAAAACAGATTCAGCAATGATAACAAGCGCTAAAAACTATACTAAAAAGAACAAAAAACGGACTGACAGAACCCTAGGACAAATAGTAAAAGCCAAGCTATACAGACAAAATCACACAAAGAAGCATACACATACACACTCACAAAAAGTGAAAAAGGAAAAAAATACATATATATATATTTTTTGCTCCCAAAGTCCACCACCTCAATTTTCGGATAATTCATTGTCTATTCAGGTATTCCACAGATTCAGGGTACATCAGGTTGATTGTGGAGATTTAATCCGCTGCTCCTGAGGCTGCTGGTAGAAATTTCCCTTTTTCTTCTTTGTTTGCACAGCTCCTGGCGTTCAGCTTTGGATTTGGCCCTGCCTCTGCATGTAGGTCACCTGAGGGCATCTGTTTTTAGCTCAGACAGGACAGGGTTAAAGTAGCAGCTGATTAGGGTGCTCTGGCTCACTCAGGTCGGGGGGAGGGATGGGTAAAGTATATGGGGTGAGGCTGCCGAGGCAGAGGTCGGAGTGACATTGCATCAGCCTGAGGTGTGCCGTGTGTTCTCCCAGGGTAGCTGTCCCTGGATCACGGGACCCTGGCAAGGCGGGCTGCACAGGCTCCCGGGAGGGGAGGTGTGGATAGTGACCTGTGCTTATGCACAGGCTTCTTGGTGGCTGCAGCAGCAGCCTTGGCATTTTGTGCCCTTCTCTGGTATCCACACTGATAGCCGCGGCTCGCGCCCGTCTCTGGAGCTCATTTAGGCAGTGCTCTGAATCCCCTCTCCTTGCACACCCTGAAACAATGGTCTCTTGCCTCTTAGACTGGTCCAGAGTTTTTCCCAAACTCCATCCCAGCTACCTGTGGTGCACTAGCCCCCTTCAGGCTGTGTTCATGCAGCAAACCCCAGTCTTCTCCCTGGGATCTGACCTCCAGAGCCCGAGCCTCAGCTCTCAGCCCCCATCCTTCCTGGCCGGCGGTTGAGCAGACAAGCCTCTCGGGCTGGTGAGTGATGGTCGACACTGGTCCTCTGTGTGGGAATGTCTCCGCTTTGCCCTCTGCACCCCTCTTGCTGTGTTCTCCTCTGTGGCTCTGAAGCTTCCCCCTGCCACTCCCCCCGTCTCCACCAGTGAAGGGCCTTCCTAGTGTGTGGAAAGTTTTCCTCCTTCACAACTCCCTCCCAG
This sequence comes from Neophocaena asiaeorientalis asiaeorientalis, assembly GCF_003031525.2. Lineage (NCBI taxonomy): Eukaryota > Metazoa > Chordata > Mammalia > Artiodactyla > Phocoenidae > Neophocaena > Neophocaena asiaeorientalis. The sequence continues at coordinate 6,431,072 of NW_020172625.1, forward strand.
AGGGGCAGGTCCCATCCCTATTCTTTTATCTCTGTGTTTTCTTTTTTGTTTTGCCCTACCCAGGTAATGGGAAGTTTCTTGCCTTTTGGGAAGTCTGAGGCTTTCTGCCAGCATTCAGTAGGTGTTCTGTAGGAGTTGTTCCACATGTAGATGTATTTTGATGTATTTGTGGGGAAGAAGTTTATCTACACGTCTTACTCTTCTGCCATCTTAAAGGTCCTCCCTGTTATATTTTCTTTCACAGTATTTTAGTGTTTAACCCTATAATTATATAAAAGCATAATTCCATTAATTACTTTGTAGGTTTGTGAATTATTTTTGACTTTCAGCAGAGTACTATCACTATGTCCAATCTTTGACTCCCAGTTTTTCTTAGTGTAATATTTCTTACCATAACTTCTCTTTTTATTAGTATTAAACTTAAGCAGATATTTACTAACATTGACTCAGAAATGCTTTGCGTTCTTTCATGGCTGGCTGTATTCTGTCCCTTAAAAAGAGTTCATGGGAACATTGTTCCCTCAGTTCTTGCGTGTGTACTTAAGACTGTTTGTTCCTTTTGTATTAGAATGAAAATTTAGCCAAGAAGAGAATTCTTCTTTTTTTTTCTTTAAAATTGTAGGTATTGCCTCACTGACTCCTAGCTTTTAACGTTGCTGTTGTTAAGTCACAGGACAGACTGATTTTTATCTTATAAATGCCTTTATTGTTATTATATTTAGAATCCTTGAAATATAAAACTTTCTTTCATTGAAGTATGACAAATTTAGTAGGCTAGGGGAAAATTCATTAGTCTGATCATTCTGGATTAATTTTCTGAGTGTCATGGTGACCTCTTCAATATATAATCAATTCTTCTTTTAAAGACCTTTTTTTTTTCCTGACCAGGGATTGATCCTGGGCCCATGGCTGTGAAACCACCAAGTCCTAACCATTGGACTGTCAGGGAATTCCATCTTTAAATACTTGCTCATTTATATTATTCCCATTTTTTTTTCATGGATTCCAATTATACATTTAAAGAATCTCTTTTGGCATCTTTCATACCTATCATTTTCTCTAATTTATTTATTTATTTACATCACTTCCTATTTATTTATTTATTAGTAGTAGTATTTTTTAAATATTTTTATTGGAATATAATTGCTTTACAATATTGTGTTAGCTTCTGCTGTATAACAAAGTGAATCAGCTATACGTATACAGATATCCCCATATCCGTTCCCTCTTGCATCTCCCCCCCATCTTCCCTATCCCACCCCTCTAGGGGGTCACAAAGTACTGAGCTGATCTCCCTGTGCTATGCAGCTGCTTCCCACTAGCTATTTTCTCTAATTTTTAAATTCTCTATTTTTGTTTCATTTTCAAAACCTGATTTCTTTATTGTTCTCTGTGTTATTCATTGTATTGTTAGCACTATACTTTTGCTTTTACCAGTTTAATCTTCAAATGTGACATTTCATTTTTCCATTTCTCAAGGTCTACTAAATTATATTTGGAATCATTATGTTGTGTTTTATCTCTTCCTTGAGTTTTTTAAATTCTGATTTCTGTTTTTCTTCCATAGTGACTATCATTATTATTATAAATTATTTAAGTTTTCTCCACAGCATGGCAACAATTTTCTCAGAGAATTCTACACTAAGCATTTGCTTTTACTTTTTTCTTTTTTTATTAAAAAAAAATTCTTGCTGAAGGGATTAAGTTTTCTTACACAAGCCGTTTTGAAGGGTATTTGTGTACGCAGAGACTAGGGACAAATTCTAAGCCAATGAAATTTTCTTTGAGACCATGAAGATGGGGAGCTGAAGATGTATTTTTTTGTACATTTTTTTAAATTAATAAACTATTTTTAGGTTCACAGCAAAATGGAGCAGACACTGCAAGGAGTTCCCATATATTCCCTGTCCCCACACCTGCACAGCCTCTCCTACCACTGTCAGCATCCCCCACTAGAATGGTGCATTTGTTACCATTGATGACCCACATTAGCACATCATTATCATCCAAACTCTATGGTTTACATTAGGGTTCACTCTTGGTGTTGTACATTTTATGAGTTTTGACAAATGAATAATAACATATATCCATCATTTTAGTATCATACAGAATAGTTTTAGCACCCTAAAAATCCTCTGTGCTCTGCCTATTCATCTTTACGTCTCTCCAACCCCTGGTAACCACTGATCTTTTTACTGTCTCCATAGTTTTGCCTTTTCATATTGGCTCCTTTCACTTAGCAATATGCATTTAGGTTACTCCATGTTTTTTCATGGCTTGATAGTTCACTTCTTATTGGCAGTGAATAATATTCCACTCTCCGGATGTACCACAGTTTATTTATTCATTCACCTAACGAAGGACATCTTGGTTGCTTCTAAGTTTTGCCAGTTTTGAATAAAGCTCCTACATACATCCATGTCCATGTTTTTGTGTGAACATAACTTCTTAACTCCTTTGGGTGAAGACCAAGGAATGCAAGTACAGAAATGATAATAAGAGTGTGTATAGTTTTCTAAGGAACTGCCAAACTGGCTTCCAAAGTGGCTGAAAAATTACAAGCTCAATCAAAAAAAAAGAAAAACCTATCAAAATGTATTTGTAAAATATAGAATAGTATTTATTATTCAAAGGAAAATAACATTTATTCATATTCATCCTATTTTCTTCAAATAGAAAGCTAAGTTATTTATCCTGCATACTCAATCTGTGGGGGAAACTAATTTGAAAATTGGAGAACATAGAGACACAAACATTTAGTTCCATTTTAAGGGTAATTTATTTGTAGAGATTTAGCTTTTCCAAACATTAGTATTAATCTTTTTATATTTAAAAAGTACTTCATCATTTTTTATAACTTATTTCTCATCTGAAACATATGGACCACCCAAAAAAACAACTGAAAAAAAAACACTCCCCTTATTTTCGGTTTTATTTGTGCCAGTTCTGCAATTAATTTTGTAAAGCTAGCAAGGCTCCTATAATTCTATTAGGCATATAATATTTGCATTAAACCCCTCCACATTTAATAATGTCAAAATTCCACTGAAATGTTTAACTCTTACTTATTCTTATGGCGCCAATCAAATGCAAAACATGCAAACTTAAATAAATGGAGAGGAATTAAACTAACCTTTTAAAATACGATTTATATGCCAGGCATTCTTCTTGCCTGCAAATACTGTATTTCCTTCTTCCAACAATTCTGCAAGGTAAGGATTGTAACCCTATTTTGTAAGTGAGAAAATAAAAGTTCAGAGTATTTGGTAAAACTAAAACTGTCTGACTTCAATGGGTGGTCTTTCTTATTACTTCAATATACTGTATTCCCAACAGCAGTAAAACACACTCCAAATTCCTTCACTAGCTAGGAACATCAAACAAAATGACCCTGAAATATGTGTCTGAAACGTTTTGTGTTCACTAATCAGTGGTAGTGTCCAGCAATGGGTGAAACATGGTCTTTTAACCAAGGTGAACACTGGTTATGAAACAGGATCTGCCTCTTACAAGAAGTATGTATGACTTTATTTCCTCTTCTACAAAATGCAGGTAGTAATAACTACTTTGAAGTGTTTTTTGAAAATTGCCAACAATTCATTTTAATCATGTAACATTTTTCTTGAAACACTATGGTTTAAATAAATGCTACCTTTTAATATATTATAAGAAATTATACCAGTTTCAACTGTACAAATTTTTATTTGTCCTATGCTACTAATCTAATTTGTCTGGCTGCTAAAATGCAAAGGTGTTGTAAAAATATGAAGGTAGTTAGATTTTAGTAATTCTAACTTTATCAAAAAAGTAATGCAAGGGGTCATTTTTTTCCCCAAGAACAGTTCTTTTTCCATTTTCTTTTTTTTCCCCTGCCTATTTGCTTGAAGTCAAAAGGAGGGAGAACCGGTGAACTAATAACTATGCTCTGTGTCCCTCTTTTTGAATTTATTAATTTCTCTTTTAGCTATTTTATAAAATGGGATTTCATGATATTTTGTTTGAATAAAGAGCTCCTTAGCCAACAGACAAACAACAAACATAGTCTTTCTCAAACCTTCCTAGCGTATGGATACATAAAATTAGGTCCAGGGAAAATGGAGCACAAATGTAGAAAATATGGACCCAAGGTCCTAACAGAATCAGGTCTAAGATGTACTTATGTCTAGGGAATTTCAGTGGTATTTTAGTCAAAATTTATATTTATTAATTTAATTAACTTTTTGAATTTTATTTAAAATTTTTATACTGCAGATCATTATTAGTCATCAATTTTATACACATCAGTGTATACATATCAATCCCAAACGCCCAATTCATCACACCAGCATCCCCACCCCACCGCCACTTTCCCCCTTGGTGTCCATATGTTTGTTCTCTACATCTGTGTCTCACTTTCTCCCCTGCAAACCAGTTCATCTGTACCATTTCTCTAGGTTCCACATGTATGCGTTATTATGCGATATTTGTTTTTACCTTTCTGACTTACTTCACTCTGTATGACAGTCGCTAGATCCATCCACGTCTCTACAAATGACCCAGTTTCATTCCTTTTTATGGCTGAGTAATATTCCATTGTATATATGTACCACATCTTCTCTATCCATTCATCTGTTGATGGGCATTTAGGGTACTTCCATGACCTGACTATTGTAAATAGTGCTGCAATGAACATTGGGGTGCATATGTCTTTTTGAACTATGGTTTGCTCTGGGTATATGCCCAGTAGTGGGATTGCTGGGTCATATGGTAATTGTATTTTTAGTTTTTTAAGGAACCTCCATACTGTTTTCCATAGTGGCTGTATCAATTTACATTCCCACCAACAGTGCAAGAGGGTTCCCTTTTCTCTACACCCTCTCCAGCATTTGTTGTTTGTAGATTTTCTGATGATGCCCATTCTAACTGGTGTGAGGTGATACCTCATTGTAGTTTTGATTTGCATTTCTCTAATAATTAGTGATGTTGAGCAGCTTTTCATGTGCTTCTTGGCCATCTGTATGTCTACTACATTGAGAATGATGTTTGCTGTGGGTGTTTCGTACATGGCTTTTATTATGTTGAGGTAGGTTCCTCTATGCCCACTTTCTGGAGAGTTTTTATCATAAATGTGTGTTGAATTTTGTCAAAAGCTTTTACTGCATCTATGGTCTGTAATTTTCTTTTTTTGTAGTATCTTTGTCTGGTTTTGCTATCAGGGTGATGGTGGCATCACAGAATGAGTTTGGGAGTGGTCCTTCCTCTGCAATTTTTGGACGAGTTTGAGAAGGATGGGTGTTAGCTGTTCTGTAAATGGTTGATAGAATTCACATGTGAAGCCATCTGGTCCTGGATGTTTGTTTGTTGGAAGATTTTTAATCACAGTTTCAATTTCATTACTTGTGATTGGTCTGTTCATATTTTGTTTCTTCCTGGTTCAGTCTTGGAAGGTTATACCTTTCTAAGAATTTGTCCATTTCTTCCAGGTTGTCCATTTTATTGGCATAGAGTTGCTTGTAGTAGTCTCTTATGACGCTTTGTATTTCCATGGTTTCCCTTGTAACTTCTTCTTCATTCCTAATTTTATTGATTTGAGTCCTCTCCCTCTTTTTCTTGATGAGTCTGGCTAATGGTTTATCCATTTTGTTTATCTTCTCAAAGAACCAGGTTTTAGTTTTATTGATCTTTGCTATTGTTTTCTTTGTTTCTATTTCATTTATTTCTGCTCTGATCTTTATGATTTCTTTCCTTCTGCTAACGTTGGGTTTTGTTTGTTCTTCTTCCTCTAGTTCCTCTAGGAACAAGGTTAGATTGTTTACTTGAGATTTTACTTGTTTCTTGAGGTAGGCTTGTATAGCTATAAACTTCCCTCTTAGAACTGCTTTTGCGGCATCCTATAGGTTTTGGATCGTCGTGTTTTTATTGTCATTTGTCTCTAGGTATATTTTAATTTCCTCTTTGATTTCTTCAGTGATCTCTTGGTTATTTAGTAACATATTGTTTACCCTCCATGTTTTTGTGCTTTTTACACTGTTTTCCCTGTAGTTGATTTCTGATCTCATAGCATTATGGTCGGAAAAGATGCTTGATATGATTTCAATATTCTTAATTTTACCGAGGCTTCATTTGTCACCCAAGGTGTGATCTATCCTGGAGAATGTTCTGTGTGCACTTGAGAAGAAAATGTAATCTGCTGTTTTTGGATGGAATATCCTGTAAATATCAATTAAATCTATCTGGTCTAATGTGTCATTTAATGCTTGTGTTTCCTTATTCATTTTCTGTGTGGATGATCTGTCCATTGGTGTAAGTGAATTGTTAAAGTCCCTCACTGTTATTGTGCTATTGTCAGTTTCCTCTTTTATAGCTGTTAGCAGTGGCCTTATGTGTTGAGGTGCTCCTATGTTGGGTGTATATATATGTATAATTGTTATATCTTCCTCTTGGATTGATCCCTTGATCATCATGTAGTGTCCTTCCTTGTCTCTTGTAACATTCTTTATTTTAAAGTCTATTTTATCTGATGTGAGTATTGCTACTCCAGCTTTCTTTTGATTTCCATTTCATGGAATATCTTTTTCCATCCCCTCACTTTCAGTCTGTATGTGTCCTTACATCTGAAGTGGGTCTCTTGTAGACAGCATATATATGGGCTTGTTTTGTATCCATTCAGTGAGCCTGTGTCTTTTGGTTGGGGCATTTAATCCATTCACGTTTAAGGTAATTATCGATATATATGTTCCTATTAGCATTTTCTTAATTGTTTTTGGTTTGTTTTTGTAGGTCCTTTTCTTCTCTTGTGTTTCCCACTTAGAGAAGTTCCTTTAGCATTTGTTGTAGAGTTGGTTTGGTGGTGCTGAATTCTCTTAGCTTTGCTTGTCTGTAAATCTTTTGATTTCTCCGTTGGATGTGAATGAGATCCTTGCTGGGTAGTGTATTCTTGTTTGTATGTTCTTCCCTTTCATCACTTTAACTATATCTTGCCACTCCCTTCTGGCTTGTAGAGTTTCTGCTGAGAAATCAGCTGTTAACCTTATAGGAGTTCCCTTGTATGTTGTCATTTTTCCCTTGTTGCTTTCAATAATTTTTCTTTGTCTTTAATTTTTGTCAATTTGAATCCTGTGTGTCTCAGTGTGTTTCTCCTTGGGTTTATCCTCCCTGGGACTCTCTGCGCTTCCTTGACTTCGCTGGCTATTTCCTTTCCTATGTTTAGGGAAGTGTTAGACTGTAATTTCTTCAAATATTTTCTCGGGTCCTTTCTCTCTCTTTTCTCTTCTGAGACCCATATAATGTGAATGTTGGTGCATTTAATATTGTCCCAGAGGTCTCTTAGGCCATCTTCTTTTCTTTCATTAATTTTTATTCTGTTCTGTGGCAGTGAATTCTACCACCCTGTATTCCAGGTCACTTATCCGTTCTTCTGCCTCAGTTATTCTGCTATTGATTCCTTCTAGTGTATTTTCATTTCTAGTGTATTGTATTTTTCATCTTTGTTTGTTTGTTCTTTAATTCTTCTAGGTGTTTATTCTTTTATTCCTCTAGGTCTTTGTTAAACATTTCTTGCATCTTCTCGATCTTTGCCTCCATTTGACTCCAAGGTCCTGGATCATCTTCACTATCATTATTATGAATTCTTTTTCTGGAAGGTTGCCTATCTCCACTTCGTTTAGTTGTTTTTCTGGGGTTTTATCTTGTTCTTTCATCTGGTACATAGCTCTCTGCCTTTTCATCTTGTCTATCTTTCTGTGAATGTGGTCTTTGTTCCACAGGCTGCAGGATTGTAGTTCTTCTTGCTTCTGCTGTCTGCCCTCTTGTGGATGAGGGTATCTAAGAGGTTTGTGCAAGTTTCCTGATGGGAGGGACTGTTGGTGCATAGAGCTGACTGGTGCTCTGGTTGGCGGAGCTCAGTAAAACTTTAATCCACTTGACTGCTCATGGGTGGAGCTGGGTTCCCTCCCTGTTGGTTATTTGGCCTGAGGCGACCCAACACTAGAACCTACTTGGCCTCTTTGGTGGTGCTAATGGCAGACTCTGGGAAGGCTTACACCAAGGAGTACTTCGCAGAACTTCTGCTGCCAGTGTCCTTGTCCCCACGGTGAGCCACAACCACCGCCTGCCTCTGCAGGAGACCCTCCAATACTAGCAGGTAGGTCTGGTTCAGTCTCCCATGAGCTCAGTGCTCCTTCTCCTGGGTCCCGATTTGCACACTACTTTGTGTGTGCCCTCCAAGAGTGGAGTCTCTTTCCCCCAGTCCCGTCGAAGTCCTGCAATCAAATCCCCTAGCCTTCAAAGCCTGATTCTCTAGGAATTCCTCCTCCCGTTGCCGGACCCCCAGGTTGGGAACCTGACGTGGGGCTCAGAACCTTCACTCCAGTGGGTGGACTTCTGTGGTATAAGTGTTCTATAGTCTGTGAGTCACCCACCCGGCAGTTATGGGATTTGATTTTTCTGTGATTGCACCCCTCCTACAATCTCATCGTGACTTCTCCTTTATCTTTGGATGTGGGGTATATTTTTGGTGAGTTCCAGTGTCTTCCTGTCGATGATTGTCCAGCAGCTAGTTGTGATTCTGTTTTTCTCTCAAGAGAGAGTGAGAGCACATCCTTCTATCTGCCATCTTGGTTCCTAATCTAGTCCAAATTTATAATACAGAGTTTGATCAGTTACTAGATAAGAGGCTTGAATGCAAAATAAGTTGTATCTCCTGCTTACCCCCTAAAATGTTCCCTACAATAACTGAAATTCCGGAAATTTGACATTTATGTATGTGAACAACGCCTCTTTGAAAATTCAAATCCTCTGTAAGGATAACCAAAGTTGTAATCATAATTGTAAAATTAATATCAGATTGTTTTCCTTCTACAACCACTCTGGAGGAAATGGATCTTCAATTGAATAAGGTCTGAAGAGGTAAAGGTAAATTTGAAGTACATAGAACTGGTGTAAAAGACAAGCTTAGATGGGGCCTTACATTGAGAAGCTCTAGAACAGTAGAGAGCATCCAGTGATACTAGGACCTTTGTCTAGGTTTGAGGAAAGATGCCAAATAGCAGAGGGAAAAATCAAAGATGAGATTCTTTCACTTGTAGCTCTGCTTTAGGTACACATGGGTTGTAGTGAATTAGAGAAGTGCTTTCCTGGAAAGTGTGTTAGACTCAGTTCTTGGGTACAACCTCCAGAGAATATGATTTTGTAGATGATATGAATGACCATGCTTTGAGTTCCAGTGAATTAGAACATAGGCAGAAAACTCGAGAATTGTGGGTCTCAAACCTGGATGTACGTTAGAATCATCCAGGGAGCTTAGAAAACTTCTTCTGACCACTTCCTCAGAGATTCTGACTTAATTGTTCATGATGGATAAAGGGAATTCATACTTTGAAAAGTTCTACCAGATGATTAGCATGTGCACCAAGTTTGAAAACTACTGGAAGGACAACACCAGAAGGGCACATAGTGTTTCAATATAAATGACTGCAGTTGGCCCTTTAGAGTGAAACTAACTGTAGAGTGCTAACAGGCAAGCAGTCACTATCCTGTTACAGCTGATTATTTCTGTGAGGGTAGGCAGACTCTGTGCTGATCTTTATGTTGTTTTGAAAGAAGATTAAAATATTTTGAGAAATCTCTAAATACTCACATATTGACAACCATTTCAAATAAACTTTAAACTACCATATGGGTAAAAGATAAAATGTTTATGACTAAATATAGCCCACAGGACACAGGTTGTAAACTTTTGATTCAGAATTTCCAAGCAAATTGTCTGTTGGTTCTAATTAGTGTACAGATAGGGTGTGGGTTTTTCATGTAGAATGACATCTAGCTCTTAAAAACAAATTGGAGTTACAATTATGTTGAAAGAATGATCTCTTCTGTATTTGGTTGAAGGAGGTAACCCAAATTAAAATGGCTTGAAAATGTTAAATAACTACCCAAATATGATGAATTATTATTATTTTGAAATAAGAGGTTCCAAGATTTCAAAAATATTTGAAAATAAAATTTATTGTTTTGGGCTCTAACAATGTCTCACCAGTATAGATAAAGCTTTATTAAATTGGATCATTCAACAACTTATTTTGCCTTTATATCTATCCAGAATTTTAGATTGCACTCTAACTGTAGGATATATTCTGTCCCACAACTAATCAATTCATAGATAACTGTGTCCTAAAATACTATACATTTCATAATTATAAAAATTTCATGCTGTGTGTGTTTAAATTTGCAGTGCTATAAATGATGATAACTCAACTAAAATATTATTAAAATTAAATATGTAAAGTTAAAAAGAACTCTAAACAAAACATTTTGTTTATACTGTTAGAGCATCTGTTAGTCTAACAGACCCTTCTGTGTAATTATTGATGAGGTCTATATAACAGCTCTCTTACTGCTAAATTAACTGGATTTTTAAAAAAATACAGCAAATCTGTAATTGAAATATGTTTCAGAATTTTCACACACATGTGATGCAAAATGAATGTATCATTCAAACATAGGCATAAAATGAAGATGAATCAGAAATCATTCCATACCATAATGAATACATCAAAAAATATCTTCTTCCTTTTTACCTAGCATCACATTATGATTCTAATACAGTAGGTGAAATGGAGACTCAAGTATTTCCAAGGTGGAAGGGCTATAAAATGATTTTACATAACATTAACACACATTTTATACTATTTTTATACATTTTACATATCCTCTAGATCCCTTGGTTTTAACAGGGATGTTATAACAGAGACTCCATTTCTTCAATCAGCAACATGTGACCCTGACAGTTAACCATACTTCTGTGTACATTCTCAAAATGCAAATCAAAACAAAAAGGAAGCTACAACTGCCAACAGTGACTTACAGCAGGGGTCAAAAAGTCAAATGCATACAGGGGACAAGCAGGTGACTTAAATGAGGAGAGCAGGCCAGAAATACATGCCCTGTCTATAGGTAGAGTAGCTCTTCAGATATAGCTAATGGCTGTCATGACCAATTGTAGGTCCTGTGTTGTAATAGATTGTTCAACAGAAGGCAGAAATCTGGATTTTTTCAGGGAAAATGTTCTGCTTTTTAAATATTTCCAATCTGTAGAAATGCCTTTATGACATTGTATAAACCAAACAAAGTATCTCTGTGCAACATCAATCTCTGGCATAAAGGGGTAGAGATGACAACTAAGGAAACTGAGATAAAATTCTTACCGTGGTTGTATTACAGAAAACACATATTGGACAAGTCATACACATGCAAATGCCTGTGTGCACAGACACAACTTCCTCACTGAAAATTTGCCAGCAGAAGGTTGTTAAATGTAAATGAGTATAAGGGGCTGGACGCTGTGATAATAAGGAACTTTTCATTCATTCATTCATTCATTCTGCAAATATTTACCAGGCCCTGTTCTAGGTGCTAGGAATATAGTATTAAAAACATGGTCTTTTTCCCTTGGAGTTTATACCCCAGGGAGGATATAGCCAAATAAATACATATTTGATATGTGTTAAAACTAAAGCATCATGCAGTACATGCTATCAAAAATATTTAGCTATGTAAGTTATAGGATTGTCACTTGGAAGGTTTATGAAAAAGAATGTTTAGTTCTTCTACTTATTCTGTAAAGAAAAAAAAGAAAAAGAGTTCTTAATTATTTTAGCTTGTTTATTTCATGGGTAAAAAACAGACATTATTAAATCATACAGACAAAGTAGAATGGGGAGTTATTGCTTAATGTCTAGGATTTCAATTTTCCAAGATGAAAAAAGTTCTTGACATGGATAATGGTAATGGTTATACAACAACATAAATGTGCTTAAACCCACTAAACTGCAAATTTAAAAAATGGTTAAGATGGTAAATTTTATGTTATATGTATTTTACCACAATAAAAAAATTGGGGAACAAAGTAAAAAAAACAGGTGAGGGCCAGAATTTGGCCTTCGGGCTGTAGTTTACTGACCCCTGACTTATTGTATACCCATCTGGGTTATCTGATTCTGATCTGGCATTGCTTTTGAGGTACCTTACAATCTGTAAGTTGCAGATAACTGATAGTAATGCAAAATAATTATTTTCTAAACATGGAAAATAAATTATGTCCAGTGGAGATTCAGTTGATTTCCTTCTCCCCCATGGACAAAATCATTTTCATGTCCATTTGCAAGTTTAATTTCAATATTCCTTTACTTCCTGTAAATTTCCATTTCTCTAACTTTTCATTTGAACTGTTTATAACATCTAAAACAGGTACCTCACATAATCAGTTAAAATCTTTAATATGTGGGGGGTTTTTAATAGCTGTATGTCTTATGATTTTACCTTTTTTGGGAAAATTATCCATTAATAGTGTGCATATTGTTGATACCTGTTTCTTTGAAGTGGAAGGAGTTGTATTGCTATCAAGTTATATAATTATGTGGTTGTTCATTATAATTTCTTTCCAGGAATATTTGTTGAATGAACCATTTTATCCAAAAAATAAGATTGTGTTTTCACTTAAAAATAGACTAAAAATAGACAATTTTTTTAAAAAAATGTGTGTTGTATATGGAAGTGAAAAAATCCCAAATGAGGTATCTATCTAGTCATTCATTCCCTGTCTCCCTCAAAAGAACTTGTTTTTCCCTCTTCAAAGATAGGATCTAATCACCAAATTACCTTATATACCCTAAGTCGGTGTTATTTGTGTGATTCTCAGTTGATGTAACATCAAGTATTGAAAAGTCCTCTGAAGAAGACTAAAATAAGAGTAGCATTGTGACAGTGACAATCAGTGACAGTTTGGAGCAGCACTGCTAACTTTAATGGAGGTCTTGTTTGCCAGCAGACAACATCCATTTCGGTTCCCACTTAGGAATACATTATACCTTACTGAACCTTATTAAATGGAGAAAAACATGACTAAGGGAAGAGAAGCTTTTCAAAATTATACGGCAGTACAGAGCAAGTTCTCATTCAAAGACTGTTATTTAATTTTCCATTTATATCAGTCTAGGTTCAACTTACAGCAGATACACTTCACCCTAGCTAGTTGATGCAGAAAGAAAAATACTAAATGGAAATAAATGGATTTCAGATTTGTTAGAAGGCTGAAGAAACAAGGTTTAGGCTGACTGTGGAGGTTGGTTTCTCAAAGCCACGCCATATAACTGAGGCTCCAAGGGAGTTGATGATCTTGCCAACGTCAGTAAGATGCCTACATAATTGGAAACCTCAGCTGCAGCTTCTGGCTCCAGACAAGTCAGCATCTGATAAAACCCAATCAGCAAATTGGAAACCTCAAGGCCTGCTTCTTTCTTTCCTTACTTACTTCAGTTCCTCTTGTCTGCAGGTGCTTCTGATTTGTGTAATCTCAACCACAAACCTAGATCTAAGGAATTCTGGGAAATGTAGCTTGTGACTCTCCATCTCCACGATACAGGAAATCACCAGGAAGACACCAGAATATATGCTGAGTGAGTTAATGTATCTAACTTCTCCCCCAAATTATTTACTCAGAATGGTGCTTATTCCAAATCCTCCTATCCTTTAACTGTTCTGCAAAGGTAAGGCTGAGGGTAATGTGAGTTGGGAGATGTCCACCCTCCTGAGCCGCTGCCTCCTGGCTCTTTTAATGATCGAATGTGTTGTTTATAGTTTGGGGTTTTTCAGCACTTATGAATAAAGCTGGTATAAACATTCAAATACAGGATTTTGTGAGAACATGAGGCTTTATTTCTCTCAGACAAATACTTAGGAATGGTATGCTGAGATGTGTGGAAAGTATATGTTTATTAGAAGCTGCTAAACTGTTTTCTAATGTGACTGTACTGTATTGCTTTCCAACCAGTAGGTTAATGACAAAGAATATTGCTTCATTCTTCTTACAGTTATTTTTTGTAGTAAATGAGAGTTCCAGATATTGTGTAACATCATCAGAACTTAATATTGCTATAACATTTTTGGTTTTGGTTTAGCCTTTCTAATAGGCGCACAGTAGTAACTGATTGTGGTTTTAATTTGCAGTTGCCTTTAATTAGTGATGAATGATGTTGGGCATGTTTTCATTTCTTGCCATCCATACATTTGTTTTGGTAGAACGCTTTGTTTTTCTAATTAATGAGATGTGAGGGCCCTTGATATAGACTGAATACAGGTGTTGTTATTTTTATTAGAATTGAATATATTTTTCTTTTTCTTGAATTTTTGAATTTTATTTTATTTATATTTTTACACAGCAGGTTCTTATTATCTATTTTATACATATTAGTGTATATATGTCAATCCCAATCTCTCAATTCATCCCACGACCACCACAACCCCCCTCCACTTTCCCCCCTTGGTGTCCATACGTTTGTTCTCTACATCTGTGTCTCAATTTCTGCCCTGCAAACTGGTTCATCTGTACCATTTTTCTAGGTTCCACATATACGTGTTAATATACAATATTTGTTTTTCTCTTTCTGACTTACTTCACTCTGTATGGCAGTCTCTAGATCCATCCACGTCTTTACAAATGACCCAGTTCCATTCCTTCTTATGGCTGAGTAATATTCCATTGTATATATGTACCACATCTTCTCTATCTATTCATCTGTTGATGGGCGCTTAAGGTGCTTCCATGACCTGACTATTGTAAATAGTGCTGCAATGAACTTTGGGGTGCATGTGTCTTTTTGAATTATGGTTTTATCTGGGTATATGCCCAGTAGTGGGATTGCTGGGTCATATGGTAATTGTATTTTTAGTTTTTTAAGGAACCTCCATACTGTTTTCCATAGTGGCTGTATCAACTTACATTCCCACCAACAGTGCAAGAGGGTTCCCTTTTCTCCACAATTTCTCCAGCATTTGTTGTTTGTAGATTTTCTGATGATGCCCATTCTAACTGTTGTGAGGTAATACCTCATTGTTTTTCCTCATTTCTAATTGAAGTAAAGATGAATACAATATTATATGTTACAGGCATACAATACAGTGATTTACAGTTTTTAAAGAATATATTTCACTTATAGTTATTATAAAACATTTGCTATATTTCCTGCATTGTACAATATATCCTTATAGCTTATTTCATATCTAATAGTTTGTACCTCTTAATCCCCTACCCTTATATTGCCCCTCCCCCCTTCCCTCTCCTCACTGGTAACCACTACTTTGTTCTCTATATCTGTGAGTCTACTTCTCTTTTTTTGAATACAGGTGTTTTTTAAGATATGTGCCTTGCAAAAATCACAGTCTGTGTCTTGTCTATATATATGTATACATAGAATAAAAAACACAAAACCCCAAAGAACAAACAAAAAAAAAGAGCAGGTATTAAGATAATACTCTGCAGTTTCCCTAATATCAGCATCCTGCATCATTAATGTAATATATTTGTTACAATTAATGAACCAATCTTGATGCATTATTATTATCTAAATTCCGTAGTTTAAATTAAAGTTCACTCTCTGTGTTATATAGTTCTATGGGTTTAGGCAAATGAACAATATCACATATCCATCATTACAGTATCATACAGACTAGTTTCACTGCTCTCAAGGTCCCCTGTGCTTCATTTATTCATACCACCCTCAAAACCCCTGAGCCCCTGGCGAACAGTGAGCTTTTTGCTGTCCTCTATAGTTTTGCCTTTTGCAAATGCATGCAGATTTAATCAAGACAAGTGAGACCACAAACTACCAGCTGTAACCTTTTCAGATTGGCTTCTTTCACTTAACAGTATGTATCAAGGGTGAGGTGGAAGAGCACAGATGTGGGAATCCTCTTACTGTCAAGGGAGCCCTGAACAAAAGGTTCCTGTAGTTTTATGGACCTGGGGTCGAGTGGGGAGCGAGAGAGAGGAGGGCTAGTAGTGGAAAAGTACTGAGTCAGAGTAGAGAAAGTGTTTTTAAGTTTCCTCCTGTGCTCCCATAAAGGTGTTTTGGCTGAGGAAGGCATTGGCCCAAAGTTCCAGATAAAGAGACCTTCAGAATGCAGGCACCTGGGCTAGGAATGCAAATATCCATAAGGACGTGGCTGCCCAGGAGAGTCTAAATCCTTGACTACAGCTCCCTTTAAAGATGGTAGTGAATGGTTGGGGAAGGGAAGTTCTCCTCTGTGAGGCCTGGCAGGTAAAGCCTCTGTCATTGTCTGTGGTTGGGCTTGAAAAAAAATCACCCGTGGGTTTTTTAGTCAAGAGCCAGTGTCTTCAGTAGATTTTATTGTTGTTTCAATATGCAATATCCTGATGACATATAATTTCGAGCATCTTTTCACATATTTATTTCCCACCTGTAAATCTTTGGTGAGGTGTCTGTTCAGATCTTTTGTCCATTTTTAAATTGAGCTGTTTTTCTTATTATTGAGTTTAAAAAGTCTGTGTATTTGTATATTTTTGATACAAGTTCTTTATCAGATATGTGTTTTACAGACATTTCCTCCTAGTCTATGGCTTGTCTTCTCATTCTCTTAACAGAGTTTTGACAGAACAGAATTTTTAAAAATTTCACTCAAGTTCAACTTACAGATTTTTTTTATTTCATGGATTGTGCTTTTGGTGTTGTAACTAAAATCTTTTCTCCAAACCCAAGGTTACATAGGATTTTTCCAAAATTGTTATAGTTTGTATTTTACCATTAAGTATATGATTCATTTGAGTTAATTTTTGTAGATGGTATAATAAGGTCTTTGTCTCTCTCAGCAGAAATGTGTAGTTTTCCTCATATTGATCTTATACATATTTTCTTAAATTTATGCGTAAGTTTTTGAATTTTAGAAGATGCTAATGGAATTGTTCCATTTTTTCTAAGTTTTATTTCTGAGCAAAGAGTTGTTCATAATATTTTCTTATTACTCTTTTAATGTCCATGGGATCACTAGTGATGACCCCTCCTTCATTTCTGATATTAGCAGTTTGTTTCTTGTTTTTCTCATAGTTAACCTGGCTAGAAGTTTATCAATTATTGATCCTTTTAAAGGTTAAGTTTTTGGTTTCATTGGTTTTCTCTGTTGATTTCCTGTTTTCAATTTCATTGGCTCTGTGCTAATTTTATTTTCTGTTTGCTTTAGTCTTAATTTTAATATTTTTTTCTCTAGATTCCTAAGGTGAACACTTAGATTATTGATTTTAGGTCTCCTCTTTTCTAATATATGTATTCAATGCTGTATACTTCCTTCTAGTTCACTGCTTTCGCTGCTTCCATAAATGTTGGTAATTTGTATTTTCATTTTATTTTAGTTAAAATATATTTAAATTTTTCCCATCTTTTTATTTTTGACCCATGTGGTATTTAGAAGTGTTTTGTTTAATGTCCAAATATTTGGGGATTTTTTTGGCCATCTTTCTGTTATTGATTTCTAATTTAATTAATTGCCGGCTGAGAATATACTTTGTATAATTTCTGTTGTTTTAAATTTGTTAAGATGTATTTTATCACGAGTCTCTATTACTCCTTCACCTTTGAAGGATAATTTCACTGAATACCGAATTCTAGGTTGGTAGGTTTTACTTTGGTGCATATGCCATGTGAGCGTGGGAAGAATGTGTGTGTTTTCTGCTGCTATTGCAGTAAACGTGCTTGTCCTATGGTCTGGAGGGAGACATTGTCTCTATCTTCCAATGATAATTGCCGTATAAAGATTCTTGAGAAGATTGTGCCGAAAAAGTAATCAGTGCCTCATTCCA
The DNA here is from genome assembly GCF_003031525.2 of Neophocaena asiaeorientalis asiaeorientalis. NCBI lineage: Eukaryota > Metazoa > Chordata > Mammalia > Artiodactyla > Phocoenidae > Neophocaena > Neophocaena asiaeorientalis. The sequence continues at coordinate 6,448,698 of NW_020172625.1, forward strand.
AGACAGGCAGAAATACTGGGAGAAATCCAAATGCAAAAATTACAAATGTACCCTCTTTAATAGAGTACTATTCAAGTTAGCTATTTTATTTTGAGTGAGCTTTGGTAGTTGCATTTTTAAAGAAAATGATCTATTCCATATAATTGAATAAACTCAATTATATGAATTGTTGAATTACTGGGTATAGAGCATTTTTTGTAATATTCCTTTTTTATTCTTTAAAGTCTATAGACTTGGTAATATTTTCTCTTTATTATTCCTGTTACCAGTAATTTGCATTTTCTCCTTTTATTTGTTAGTCAGTTTGGTTTGATATTAATCCATTATAATAATCCTTTCAAAATACTAGCTTTTAGTTTCATTGATATTATCTATTAATTTTTGGCTTTGTAATTCCATTGACTTCTCTTTTTGTTTTTGCTATTTCCTTCTGTATGCTTTCTTTGTGTTTAATTTGCTCTTTATAGATTCTTTTTTAATTTTAAAAAATTTTATTTATTTTTGGCCGTGTTGGGTCTTCATTGCTGCACGCAGGCTTTCTCTAGTTGTGGTGAGAGGAGGCTACTCTTCGTTGTGGTGCACGGGCTTCTCCTTGAGGTGGCTTCTCTTGTTTCAGAGCACGGGCTGTAGGTGTGCAGGCTTCAGTAGTTGTCACGTGCAGGCTCGTGGGTCAGTAGTTGTGGCACGCAGGCTCTACAGTGCAGGCTCAGTAGTGTGAACTGAGTGTCCCCTGCATTGGCAGGCAGATTCTTATTCACTGCGCCACCAGGGAAGTCCCTAGATTCTTTTTTTTTTAAATATTTATTTATTTATTGGCCACGAAGCATGCAGGATCTTAGTTTCCCAGTGAGGGATCGAAGCCATGCCCCCAGCATTGGGAGCATAGAGTCAACCACTGACTGCACCACCAGGGAAGTCCCTATAGGTTCTTAAAGTGGATCATTGATTTGAGACCTTCTTTTCTAATAAAAACATACATACCATAAATTTCTAAGCACTCAACAAGTTTTGTTATATTTTATTTTAGCTGCACTCAACAAATTTTGTTATATTTTATTTTCATTTTTATTCAGTTAAAAATGTTTTTTAATTTCCCTTGACCCATGAAGTCCTTCCTCTTTGAACCATAAATTATTTATATTCCAAACAGTTCTATGATAAGCCCTCCCATTTTGTGTTTTATTTCTTTTAACTTGCCATTTGTATTTTTGATTCCCTTACTTCATTCTTGGTAAATTGTGTAGATATATCATCCAGATTTCTAATTGTTTCTTTAGCTAATCTATTACAATTTTTATTTTGTCAGTTATATTTTTTAATTATGGAAATTAATTATTCTCAACTATGTTATTTTTCATGGTTAATTATTCTCACCATTTCTATAATTCATATCATTATTTCTTTAAACATTTCATATAATTCTGCTTTCTGTATAGGATAATGACAATTGGCAAGTCTTTAGTGACCAAATATTATGCTGTTTGTTTGTCTTGACTTTCAGTAGTTTCTTTCTCCTCAGTCTGGTGATGATTTGTGTGTGTGCACTTGTGTGTTTGTGTGATCATTCAGGATTTTAACCGCTGGAAGTTCTGTTGCTTACCTTTAGGGACACTTTAGAAAGAGAGTTTGACTTTGCTTTAAGGCCCCAACTACTCTTTATTATTTTCTTTCTTTTTTTTATTTTTTATATTTTTTTATTTTTTATTTTTTTGAGGCCCATCCCAATTCTTGGTCCTGGGTGTTCCTACTCTGCCTCCAGGTCATAGACATTTGGGCTTCTGGCCAACATTATACCCCCTACCCCCACCCATATAGAGCGTGGTATTCTTATTTGTTTTTTTAGAAGATATGGGGAGACCAGCAGTGCCACCAAGAGTGTGTCCATTCTGGAAATCTGCTTGTTGTGGATGAGGGGTAGTTATTCACAGACTTGCAAACATAAATAATGCCAGTCAGTGTAATCTTTATGTACTAATTGCTAAAGTTCAAAATATGATAAAGCTTAAGTTAAGAAATTTCTTAACTAGTCTTCTTACTGTTGGGCTATATCTTTCACCTGAGTACAAATGAGAAAATTTATTTTGTTCTATCCCTAATTAAAATCTATATTAATTCTCCCTTGCTTGCAGAATAAAAATCAAGCTCTTCAGTATAACCTTCAAGTCCTCCCTTTATATTTTTCCAATCTGTCTTCTTCCACTTTTCTATATAAACTTGTTGCACCAGAACATCTAGGCTCTACTTAATATGCTGTAATCTTTCAACAACTATTGTTTTTGATGTTTCCTCTGTTTGTGCGGCCCTTCTGTTGAAATTCAGATATATTTGTTTCATCCCTCAAAATCCTGCACAAGTATTTGCACTATTATGAAGGCTTATCTAAGTTTCCCTCTATAAGAAGAATAAATGCTATTCTTCCCTCTTCTTCCATATACTCAGAGCCATTTTTTATGCCCTGTTATAGTTCATGGTTTTATGATTTTTTATGTACCTATTTTGACTTACTGATGATATATTCTTAAGAAGTGGGAGAGTGTTCTCTGTATCCTCAGGGCATAACAATCAGTGTATGCAGGCACGTAAACCAAATACTAAGGTATAGTTGTTGACAGTGTATATCTAGACAGAAACAGCACATTACATGGAAATATTCTATAATTGGTGTAAAAAAATCCATTTTGAGTTCTATATATTACCACTTACTCTCTGTCTTTGGCCAAATCTAAATATTGACCATGTTAAAGTTGACTTTTGTCATCTACAGATAAATACTTGCTTCCATTGAAATATACATTAGGTATATAGCATCTTTCTACACTGAGAAGCATTATGATAAATAGCTCTAAGAAACTGAATTGGTATCTAAAGAAGGGTGTCTTTGAGGTTGGTGTTTACTGCTTTATTTACTCTCCTATTGTAGAAGAAGGGAAGAAAATTATCTTTTTAAATTAAAATAATTCATTAATCCTCCATAACTATTTTGTTATTATCCCTTATATCATCAGAATCATATGTTAATTGTGTTTCCCTCTGCTTTATTTTCTAGACGTTCCTTTCTGAAATGTGTGACTAATTTCTGGTAGGCGTATTGGACTTTCTGACATGGATTTATTAACTTTACCCTTATATTAATATATTTTTATTTATTTTCCTCTTGATTTTATGCTTACAGTAATCGTGGTCACCATGTTATTATTGTATACATTATTACAAATACTTCTCAGTCAGTGGTCCCCAATCTTTTTTGCACCAGGGACCAGTTTCGTGGAAGAAAATTTTTGCACGGAAACGGGCAGTGGGGATGGTTCAGGCGGTAATGCGAGTGATGGGGAGCGATGGGGAGCAGCAGATGAAGTTTCTCTTGCTCTCCCACCACTCACCTCCTGCTGTGTGGCCCAGTTCCTAGCAGGCCACGGACTGATACTGGTCCCTGGCTCGGCGTTGGGGACCCCTACTCTAAATAATGTTTGGAATTATGAAACTTTATCGAACCGTAAATGAATCAGTCCTTTTGGCTTACTCATATAGTTGTTAGGAGAAGCAAATTAGTTGGTGTAAGTGAAAATACATTGTAAGTTACTAAGCATTTTGTTTATACAAACAATTATTATTTGATCCCATAAGTTAATGGTAGTATACCATCTTTAATGGTTATAAGCAAATTAGAGTCAAATAGGGAATTATCTAACCAATAATTTATATATGCAGTCTCTTTCAGAACTAATAAATTATTGAATAATTTTAATTAGGCAACTTATCAGAGTGCTGAACATTATTATCATTACTAATAAAAATATGTTCATTTATCTAATACCAAATCTATGCCTATAATAAAAGTCTGTGGATAACTTTTAAAAATTCTTCTTCCTTCCCAAAAGTGATACGTTGAGGTTTTTATACAGGATCCTTAACTACCCTGGTGTAGTGTAAATAGCATGGATTATCATCTTGCTAAAATTAGACCAAGTTGAAATCATAGTTCCCTCAACTATGAGATCCAGAAAATGTACCAATCACTAGATTGCAGGAAGTATTAAATCACATAATATGTTCATACTAGACATTCATTAAATATTAGTGCTGTTTTCTTCTTCCTTTAGCTAAATTAGGAATTAAATGAACTAGTAGAATTTACAGTGGCACCCTGTTAATTGTTGTTTGTTTTCTGTAGGACCTCAAATAACATTGGGCTCAAAAATCTGTCATTTTATTGATTTGTGCAAGTGTTCCATCCTCAATTTGCCTAATCCTCAAAATATTCTCTTCCTCTATGCTCTCTCAATTTTCTTCCACCTTAGAGGAAAAGAAAGTGATTGGTTTAATTTATATTTTGGTGTAAAAGACTGTGTTTCTTACCCTGCATGGGAATGTTCATATTTTTTAAAAGGAAAGGTTTTATATTAAAGAGATCTTTAGTACTTAGATGATAAAATAGGTTTGCTGACTCTGAACCAGAGAATTACCAGCTGGACCTGGGGGGGGGAGACGCACACACACACTCACTATCACACATTTTTTTTCCTCTGACAAGGAGATAATCTGAATGTTTAATGATAATAGAGGTCAGGCCCAAGAAAGATCAATGTAATTATTTTAAAAATTAACAAAAGTTTTCTTTTCCCCTCTGGAATTTTAGATGATGCATTTTATCCATGTAGATAAAAATGGGAAATTAGATAGAAAAAAGTTACTTCTTTATATGATGACATTAAAAAAATTCTAGATGTACAAATTAAAACATGCCTAAATCAGTTGTACATTTATCTCAAGTACAGATATGTATAGTAGCCACTATCATTTTAGAATGTGCACTTTTATTCTTTGACATGGATACACATCAGTTCAATAAAACTGCATAATTTATTTCATCAGAGATTTCCTGTCTTTGCCTCTTGGCTAAATTGAAGGTAAATTGAATTTTTCAAATTATACAATGGGTATTCTCACAAGGATATTTAAAATTTTTTGGCTAACCAAAATTCAGTTACTAGATAGAAAATTTACATGAAATGATTCTGTGGCTGCTTTCTCAGTATTATAGAATGGTATACAATCATTTCTAAAATAGTTCTTTTCTATTTTAATTATGCTACTTAAATATTATGTCTTCAGCTTTCAATGTCAATTAAGCATTACTGTATGTGCTTATAAATTTTAATGTCTAATTAAATATCGATGTTGAAAACTTTGTTATTCAATTCTGAGATCTATGAATCAACAAGAACTTGCTAACAGTGCCAAAAAAGAAAATAGTATTAGTAGAATCATTAATATAGATGTAAATGCTTGTTTGTACACATATTCAAATATATTCAACTAACATTTTTTCTTGTAAGCCTCATAGATCCAAAGTATTGTTTTTCTCACTTTGATGCATTACGGAAGTTGTTCTTAACTGGGGCGGTGTGGGGGGGTTGCATTTTGCTCCCAAGGGTACATTTGGCAATGTCTGGAGGCTTTTTTCATTGTTACAACTGAGGTGGGAGGTGCTACTGGCATCTCGTGGCTGGAGGACAGGGATGTTGCTGAACATCTTAGAATATACAGTACACCCCCCTCTTCCCCAACAAGAAATTATCCAGTCCAAAATGTTAGTATTTCCAGGATTGAGAAACACTGCCTTACAGTCTATTATGTAAGATGATATAGATACATTAGTAACTACAGTTAAATTAACAATAACTAGCTGATTCTAGGCATCATGAGGAGTATTCTGTTCAATATTTAGCTCTTCTAATTTAATTTTCACACAATCCAAGGACTGTTATTATCATTTTATAGACATATGAGGAAATCTAATATATCTCATATAGAAAGTAATAATTGTCAATCAATTCAAAACCAATATTATACTAATAACAAAACTACTGGAATTTCAACCATATACTACAAGTGATGGTAATGTCACACTTATCTTGCTTCTCTTGGTACCAGATGTAAATAATACATTGGGCAAATAATTTACCAACTAGCTGTGTTTCAGACAGGGAAGGAAAGGATCACAGATTTTAATGTCTAAATAAATTTTGATGTTCAAAACTTCATTATTCAATTCTGAGATCTACGAATCAATGAGAACTTGCTAACAGTGCCAAAAAAGATAATAGTATTAGTAGAATCCTTAATATAGTGATTCCAAGTCCCTAAGGATCATTATTAGGCTAGAAAGCAGTTAACTTTTTGAGCATTTACTTTGTTTTGTCTACTTTTTAATGCGTTTTGTAAATACTATCTTATTTAATTGTAGCCACTATCCTGCGAAATAGATATTATACTGATTGCATTTCAAACTGGAAAAATAAAGCTTAAGCAGTATGGCAGAATATCACAGAGTCAATAGAAGACTGGGTTTATATCCTAAATGTGTCTGGCTACAAAGCAATGCTGTTTCTAACACTATGTGATCTCTTCCTAGTTTTCCTTAGAGATGAGATATTTTGCTGTCTGGGCCAGTAGAAAATAACCCAGATTAGTAATGATTACAAACTTAAAACAATGTATAAGTAATTCCCAAGGACTAGTATATAAATTATAAGTTTTGAAGGCTAAGTGCCAACATTATTAAGATGTTGTACCTGTTAGGAATGGCTTTGACTGCGATTAATAGAAAACCTTACTAATAGTGTCCTAACCAATAGGGATTCCTCCCATAAAGAGAAAACATGAGGTAGGTCTTCTCATTATAGTAGGAGTGTTTCAGTGAAGTCTGGGTCCTTGGTTAGAACCTCTTTTATTCTCCTGGACTTTTTCTCATGGTCACAATTTGTTTGGAGCAGCTCCAAGCATTATTTTGTCACACTACGGAGAGCAAGGAAGAGAGAAGCAGAAAGCGCTTTCTTTTCACAATACTTTGGCCGGCGGATGGGGGTGGTGGGGAGATATAAGAAAAAAAAGCTTTTCCAGAAGCTCTAAGTAGCCTTGCTTTACATTTTATTGGTCAGAACTAGATCACACAGTCACCTCTAGTTGCAAAGGAGGTTAATTTTTCTTTCCATTCTTTTAAGAACCAGGTTGGGAAATCTCTTAATGAGCCAATGAAAAGTGGCACTACAGATTTTGTAGTTAACAAAGCAATTTCACGTTTTGTCTCATTTGCTGTATCTATAATAAAAAATAACAACAGAATGCTATATAAATATCCTAAAAGTAATGCATTTATTAGTTAACAGCAACATTGTTGAAGATTATTTGACCATATATATGAGGGTTTATTTATGGTTTCTCCATTTCATTGCTCTATTTGTCTTTATGCCATAACCACACTGTTATGAATACTGTAACTTTGTAGTATGTTTATAAATCAGGAAATGTGAATCCTTCAACTTTGTTGTCCTTTAACAAAACTTTGTGGCATTTAGATTCCCTTGAAATTCAGTATGAATTTTATGATGGATTTTTTTAATTCTGTAAAAAAAGGCTATTGGAATTTTGATAGAAATTGTGGGGCATGTGTAGATCACTTGGGTACTATGAACATCATAACAATCTTATATTTTTTAATACATGAACACTGGATGTCTTTCCATCTATTTGTGTCTTTAATTTCTTTCAGCAATGTTTTATAGTTTTCAGTGTACAAGTCTCTCACCTCCTTGGCTGAGATTATTTCTATATGTTTTATTCTTTTTGATGCTATATAAATAGAATTGTTTTCTTAATATCCTTTATGGACTATGTGTTGTTAGTGTACAGAACCACAACTGATTTTTTGTGTGTGAATTTTTTATACTGCAGCTTTACTGAATTTAGTTATCAGTCTAACAGGTTTTTTTGTTTTTGGTGTGTGTGTCTGTGGATGGAATGTTTAGGGTTCTCTACATAAAAGATAATGTCAACTGCAAATTACCTTACTTTTCAGTATGGCTGCTTTTTATTTCTATTCTTGCTTAATTTACCTGGCTAAGACTGCTAATACTATGTTGAGTAGAATTGGTGAGAGTGGGCATTCTTGCCCCGTTCATGGTCTTAGAGGAAAAGCTTTCCTTCTATCACCATTGAGCCGGATGATTCTTGTGAGGTTTTCATAAATGACCTTTATTATATTGAAGTAGTTTCCTACTATACCCAGATTACTAAATGTTTATCATGAAAGTGTATGTCATTTTGTCAAATGCTTTTTTTGCACCAGTTGAAATGATTATGTGGTTTTTTCCTTCTTTTTGTTAATGTGATGTATTCCATTAATTGATTTTCATATGTGGAACCATTCTTTCATTCCAGGATTAAATTCCACTTCATGGTGTTTAATACTTACAATGTGCTGCTGAATTCAATTTCCTAGTTTCTTCTTTTAGGGTTTTTGCATCACAATTCATCAAGGATATTGGTCTATAGTTTTCTTATAGTGTCTTTATCCATCTTTGGTAACAGAATAATGCTGGTCTCATAGAATCTAGAGGTTGGAAACACTCTCTCGAATTTTTTGAAGAAATTTGAGAAAGAATTATATTAACCCTTCTTTAAATGTTTGGTAGAATTCTCCAGTGAAGCCATCTTTCCTGGGCTATTCTTTATTGGGAGGTTTTTGATTACTGATTCAATCTCCTTACTAGTTATTGGTCTATTTATATTTTCTTTTTCCATGTGATTCAGTCTTTGTAGGTTGTTTCTAGGAATTCATCCATTTCTTCTAGATCATCCAGTTGGTTGGCATGCAGTTGTTCATAGTGTCCCCTTATAATTTTTTTATTTCTATGGCATTGGTTGAAATGTCATCTTTAATTTCTGATTTTAGTAATTTGACTCTTCTCCTTTTCTTTTTTGCGGTACACAGACCTCTCACTGTTGTGGCCTCTCCCGTTGTGGAGCACAGGCTCTGGACGCGCAGGCTCCAGACGCGCAGGCTCAGCGGCTATGGCTCACGGGCCCAGCCGCTCTGCGGCATGTGGCATCTTCCCGGACCGGGGCATGAACCCATGTCCCCTGCATCGGCAGGCGGACTCTCAACCACTGTGCCACCAGGGAAGCCCTCTCTTTTTTTCTTGATTAATCTAGCTAAGGGTTTGACAATTTTGTTGATCGTTTCTGCTCTTTTATCTCTTCTCTAATCTTTTTTATTTCTTCTTTCTGTGAGCTTTGGGATTAGTTTGTTCTTTTCCTAGTTTCTTGAGGCATAAAGTTAGGTTTTGGGTTTGAAATATTTCTTCTTTTTTAATGTATGCATTTACAGCTATAAACTTCCCTGTTATCACTGATTTAGTGTGTCCCTTAAGTTTTGGTATGTGTGTTTTCATTTTCATTTGTCTCAGATATTTTTTCTAATTTCCCTGGTAACTTCTTTGGCCCATTGGTTGTTTAACAGTGTGTAGTTTAATTCGAGATATTTGTTGATTTTCCAGTTTTCATCATGCTGCTGATTTCTAGTTTTATTCTATTTTAATCAGAAAAGACATTTCATAAAAGTTCAGTTTTCTTGAATTTGCTAAGACTTGTTTTGTGACCTAACATGTGTTCTATCATTGAAAAGGTTCTTTGTGTACTTAAGAAGAATGTATATTCTGCTGTTGTTCAGTGGAGTGTTCTGTATTTGCCTGTTACCTCTGATTGATCCATAGTGCTGTTGAAGTCTTCTATTTCATTATTGATATCCTTTCTGATTGTTCTATTCATTATCGAAAGTAAGCTAATGAATTTTCTTACTTTTATTGTGTTGCTGTCTATTTCTCCACTCAAGTCTGTCAAAATTTGCTTCGTATATTTAGGAGCTCTCAGTTTTAGAGCATAAATATTTATAATTATTTTATCTTCCTGGTGAATTGATCCTTTTATCAGTATATAATGCCTTTCCTTGTCTCTTACAATATTTTCTGAATTAAAATCTATTTTGTCTGATATTAGTAGAGTCATGCTTGCTCTCTTTTGGCTACCGTTTGCATGGAATATCTTTTTCCATCCTTTCACTTTTAGCTTATGTGGGTCATTAGATCTAATATGAGTATCTCACAGGTAGCATATAGTTGGATCTTTTTTTAAAAAAATCCATTCAGCCAATATATCTCTTTCAATTGGGGAGTTTTATTGAAATTACTCTTTGGGAAGGACTTACTATTGTTATTGTAATTCTGTCAATTGTTTTCTGTATGTCTTATAGCTTCTTTTCTCCTCCTTTTCTCTCTTGCTTCTTTCCTTTCTGTTTCATTGATTTTTTTTATATGATATATTTTAATTTTCTTATTATTTTCTCTTGTGTATAGTCTAGATATTTTATTTTGGTTACCATTGCAATTCTATAAAACATCTTAAAGCTATAGCATTCTGTTTTAAACTGATAACAACTTAACTTCAGTTGCCTATAAAACTATGTTTATAGCTGCATTTCCTTTATTTTATTGATGTCCTAAATTACACTGTATACTTTGTATATTCATTAAGATAGATTTATAGTTATTTTTAAAGTTTTATGTCATTTATATTCTATACATCAAAATTTCAATAACACAGGTTATGTTTGTCTATACCTATCTTTGCCAGAGAACTTATATTTTTATATGCCTTTGTGTTGCTGTCTACCATTCTTTTATTTCAACTTGAAGAACTTCCTTTAACATTTCTTGTATAGCAGGTCTAGTGGTGAAGTACAACCTCAGCTTTTCTTTATTTGCAGAAGTTTTCATTCCTTCTTCATTTTTGAAGGATAATTTTGCCAGATACAGTATTCTTGGCTGACTTTTTTTTTTTCTTTCAGAAATTTGAATATATCATTCTACTCCTTTCTGGCCTGTACAAGCTTCTTTGTATGTGATGAATTACTTTTATCTTGCTGCTTTCAAGAGTCTCTCTTTGTCTTTGAAAGTACAGTTTGATTATAATATGTCTTGATAGGATTCTCTTTGGATTAACCTAGTTGGAGTTCCTTGCTCTTAAATCTGTATGTCCATTTAGCTTTCAGACTTGGCATGTTTTCAGCCATTGTTTTTTCAGATATGCTCTCTGCCTCTTTCTCTTTCTTTCTCTTCTCCTTAAGGTATTTCCATAATACATATCTTGATCTGTCTGCTAGTATCTCATAAGTCCCTTAGGATCTTTTCTTTGCTTTTCCTTATTGTTTTTTCTTTTTGCTCCTCTGACTGGATGACTTCAAATAACCTGTCTTCAAGTTCCCTAGTTCTTTCTTCTGCTTATCAAGTCTGCTGTTGAAACCTACTAATTAATTTTTAAGTTCAATTATTTTATTTTGAGATCCAGAATTTTTGTTCTTTTCCACAGTTTCTATCACTTTGTTTTATCCTCATTTTGTTCATGCACAGTTTTCCTGATTTTGTTTAGTTGTTTATCTGTTTTATTTTAGCTCACTGAGCATCTTTTTTACACTTATTTTAAGTTTTTTGCCAGACAGCAAAGTATGGTTTCTCTACAATATTATATAAGTTACAGGTGTACAATATAGTGATTCACAGTATTCAAAGGTTATACCCCATTTATAGTTATAAAATATTGACTATATTCCCTGTGTTCCACAATATATCCTTGTAGGTTATCTTATACCTAATAGTCTGTACCTCTTACTCCTCTACCCTTATATTGCCCCTCCCCACTTCTCTTTCTTTACTGGTAACCACTAGTTTGTACTCTATATCTGTGAGTCTGCTTCTTTTTGTTATATTCACTAATTTGCTATATTTTTTAGATTCCACATATAAGTGATATCATGTAGTATTTGTCTTTCTCTGTCTGACTTATTTCACTTAGCATAATGTCCATCCATGTTGATGCAAATGGCAAAATTTTGTTCTTTTTTATGGCTGATTAGTATTCCGTTGTGTCTATATACCAAATCTTTATCCCTTCATCTGTTGATGGACACTTAGGTTGCTTCCATATCTTGGCAATTGTAAATAATGCTGCTATGAACACCAGGGTGCATGTATCTTTTAAAATTAGTGTTTTTGTTGTTTTGGTTTTTGTATATATACCCAGGAGCAGAACTGCTTTGTTATATGGTCATTCCATTTTTAGTTTTTTGAGAAACCTTCATACTGTTTTCCACAGTGACTGCACCAATTTATATTCTCAGCAGTAGTGTACAAGTCTTCCCTTTTCTTCACATCCTTGCCAACGTTTGTTATATGTGTTCTTTTTGATGACAGACATTCTGACAGGTGTGAGGTGATATCTCATTGTGGTTAATGGAAACTAACTAAACTTAAAAGCTTTTGCACAGCAAAGGAAACCATCGACAAAATGAAAAGACAACCTATTGAATGGGAGAAAATATTTGCAAATGATATGACTGATAAGGGATTAATATACAACATTATAAACAGCTCATACGATGCAACATCAAAAAAAAAAAAGAAAGAACCTGATTAAAAAATGGACAGAAGAACTGAATAGACATTTTTTTCAAAGAGGATATACAGATGACTAAGAGGCACATGAAAAGATGCTCGACATTGCTAATCATCAGGGAAATGAAAATCAGATCTGTATTTCTTTAGTCAGTTTCTGGAGTTTTATTTCGTTCCTTTCCTAGGCTTGTTCCTTTATTTCTTTGTATGCCTTATAATTTTTTTGCTAGGATTTGAGCATTTGGAAAAAAACACCTCTCCTAATCTTCTTATACTGGCTTTGTATAGGGGAAGACCTTCATTAATCATTTCAACCTACAGCTGGCCTGTAAGTTCTTGAATCTCTCAAACCTCTTCTGATCTCTTGTTCCCTCTGACATTGGCTTGCAGAACTTCAGCTCTAATGTGCTGCATACCTCTGTTTTCTGCAGCTTTTAAAGTCTGGCAATGGTTCTGTCAGTGCTCTGTGTCAAGTGAGACTGAAATCCATCTCTCAGGCAGCCCCCAGTCAAGCCAGAACATTGAACACATGGTCCACTTTTTTGTTTCCATCCTAAGGGAGAAACCCTGTATGGATGATTTCCTCTCAGTAGCTTAATGCTTTGCTGCATAAGGGAAGAACAGTGGACAAGGGCAACAAACGCCACAAATTTTCCTACCTTTGTCACTAGAATCCTATATTGGTTTTATAGTGGTCTGAGTGCTATAGCTTGAGTGGTTTCTAGAGTTCTCACAGAAGTATTCTTTTCTATACATACATTGTTGTTAACTTGGTTTCTTTGTGGGGGAAGGAGGGCCTGTGTCTTCCTAGCTCACCATCTTTACCTAAACTGGATTCCACCTATTTTAATGATAATTCTCTTCAAGTAATGAAGCTCACTTACATTCCTTGCTCATTCTTAGCCTCTCCAATTTCACTGTTGTTTCCTCTGGGATAAGGCATTTGGATTCAGTTCCAGAATCAGTCCATTCTAAGTCACAGTCTCTTGATTCATGAACCAAAAAGGACCTTCTCATTTTGTGATACCTTTTTGTAAATGTGCACCTTCATTTGACTCACCAAATAACATATCACAAACAACCAGTTAAAAGGAGGAACAAGTGAGTCCACATGAATAAGTGAATACACATGATTTGGTATATTTTCAGGCTATCCTGACTACTATTGCCATTAGAAGGTGCATTAGTAGGATTCTCTGAGAGCTGTAAGGTCAGGATCGAATGATGCTACACCCTTCCCTATCCTCCACTTCTTCTCATAGCAATGTAGAGATTCTTTACATAAAAGATACATATGGCCAGTTCTTCTAAGGGCTGGTCATACTAAGTTCACAGTAATAAAAAGAAATACTCATTAGACATATGTACTCTACATTAGCAGAAAGCTGATATCAAAATGCTCTGAGAAAATGTGGGTGTGGTTGATAATTACAGCCTCTAATTTTCAAGGGTGATTAAAACATGTAAATATAAGAGTAAATTTTAATCTTAAAGGGAAAACACCTCTAAAAAAACAAAGCATTGAAACTTTGAAAGTAGTTCCTGAAAGAGCTCAGAATATAGCATTGCATAGAAGAATAGAAGGGAGAGAGATACATACTTGAGGTTCTTTAGAAATAATGGCAAGTGGCTGTTAAAATATTCTCGAGAAGAAAGAGTCCATTATCAGTTGAATAATGTAATAATGGAGGTAATAATAACAGTTTTAGAGTTCTACCCATAGGAAGAAAATAAATCTCCAAAACAGGAGAAGTAATCTAGCTCCTAACAAAGAGGTATTGTAATGATCATAAGAGATGGAAAGAACTACTTGCTTCTACTTTGCTTCTGTACATTTTTTAGAAGATAATGATCTTTTAAACTGCAGCATTAAAGCCAACATGGCTAATCATCACCCTTGGACCAAAGAGAGGAGGAAACTTTTTCATAGTGATCACCATTTGTTGAGTGCCTACTCTGTGTCAGGAAATATCCTTAGCAATTTACATAAATTCTCCCTAACCTAAGAACCCTATGAGATAGGTATTATTTTCCAGATTTATAATTGAAAAAACTAATGCTAGACAGATAAAATTAAATGCTCATGGTCACACAAAAGTAGCTTGTATAGAATTAAAAATCCATGTCTGTCCACAATACTAGGCTGTGTAGGAAGTTATTAAGACAATTATAATATGATTGCAAAAGCACTTTTTGTGGTGGGTCAGATAAAACAAAGAATGAGAAATTTGCTAGACAATTGGATATGGGCTAACATATTTGTTTTTAAAGAAATAGCAAATTTGATTCTGGAAACCCACAATTGGTAAGTTTGACTTTTGTGCATGGCACAAACAGATGATTTTGAACAATTTTGGGGGGTGAAGGAGGGCAGTGATAGTCACTGGATACAACCATCAGTTTATTTAGAGTAATTAAGCCCAAATTCACCTGTCTTTGGTTTATTTTTTCATTTGTTTAAACAAACCATATCATTCATAGTAAAAACTCCTTTTTTTTGAATAAAGTTGAAATGGTAAATATTGTTCAAGGTGAATATTGTCTTCATGGTTTGTTTTACATATAAAAGATTATATTAAAATTATTTTAACTGTAAATTTATTCAGTCTTTTTTTTTTTTTTTTGTGGTACGCGGGCCTCTCACTGTTGTGGTCTCTCCCGTTGCGGAGCACAGGCTCCGGACGCGCAGGCTCAGCGGCCATGGCTCACGGGCCCAGCCGCTCTGCGGCATGTGGTATCTTCCCGGACTGGGGCATGAACCCTTGTCCCCTGCATCAGCAAGCAGACTCTCAACCACTGTGCCACCAGGGAAGCACTATTCATTCTTTTTTAGGATGAGTTAACAGATGTAGGATTGCTGTTCAAAAGTATATGCATGTTTAAAACTAAAACTCAACTAAAAATATATGCACATTTAAAACCTTAATAAATACTGTTAACTTGCTTATCCCAATGGTTTATTTTTAGCACCGATATTAAATAACAGTTTCTGATTTTCTGTCCTTTGATAACTTTGGGCTACTTTTTACTTTTTGCTAAAGTTGTATTAGACAACTTATACCTCAGTTTTTTTTTAATTTGAATTTCTTTGATTAATAGATTAAGTATTTTTTATATTTATTTTTTATTTTCATTTCAAATTGCATACTTATGTCCTTTGCCTATTTTTTTAGTGGAGTGTCATTTTTTAATTCTTTGCACTTGCTATTTACATATGAAAGGTATTAAAACTCATGTAAAATTTTGCAAATGTTGCACCTGAGTTATTAAATTTTTGAATTATTATTTCAAAGTAATGTGTTTTTATGTCTACCTCCTTACTTTACTCAGCAAGCATTTGCACCTATTTAGGTTTTGTTAACAGATGTTATCAATCCTATGAAAGAGTATTTAATGGCACACATAGCATTTTCATGAGACAAAAGAAAAAAAAACTGGAGATATTGTTTACATGACTAAATCAGGGTTCAAAACCGTATCTCAACAGATTGAAACTGTTATCCAAGATATACAGTATCCATTTAACAGAAAGGGTTATGAGTTTTCCCTTATAGACTCAAAATATATGCTTAGTCTTTGCATAAATATACATTTAGGGTGACAGATTAACAGCAGTTCTGGAAAAAAAAACATTTCATTTTCATAGTGCATGATGCTTTCTAAAAGAAAATAAAGGCAATGGAGAGTGCCTTTTTAAAAGCAGGGCATGCATTACACAAAGATAAAATAGGTATGCAGTTCTACACATTGGCAAGAGCACTTTTGGAATATTTCATTCAGTTCTGAGACTTGCGTTTTAAGAAAGACCATGAGAAACTATGGGAAGTCTTCTTGAGTGCATTTTTTAGGAGTTGAGGATATAAGGGGATGAGAAGAGTGGGAGGTCTAGAATCTGTATCATGCAACTGTAATACTAAAGGCAAAAATCACATTAAACAAAGCAAACATGAATGAACTGTCCCTCAGTGTGCAAATAGTCTGTGCTTTAATGTTTTTGGAGATTTCTGAGTTGAAGTTCATGTTGAACTAGATCAGCTCTCACTAAGAAATTCTAATCAGTTATTTGCCCTTTTGAGAAATCAAATGGACAAAATAGGATAAAATGTTTCCATTATCTGACAAAATAAATGATTTCAAATAGTGTAACATATTTCAAAATAGAATAAAATATATCCATCATCTTTTATTGAGCTATGAAAACAAAGACTAAGAAGCCCTCCAAGAAAATTAAGAAGGATAACAATATAACTGTACAGGTAGGAAGGTAATGTAAAAACTTGAAATCAGAGAATCAAAAGATCATATAAAAATATAACTCAAAAAAGGAAGAAAAAATATAACTCAAGAGAAAACATAGTCTGTAAAATTTAGAGTCACAGAAACCAATTTTGAAAACATTGGCTCTGAACTTGAATGACAAAATGTGATAAATTGGCAGTTTACAACTTATAAAAAATTTTAATTTTACAGCATCAAACTTAAAAGTTATAACATCTATATTAGAATTAAGTTTATTTTTGCTTAGTTCATTTTTCCAATTAGATCCCGGTACTAGTTATGTTGATGTATATTTTATTACTCCATACATCTCACACATAAATGTATTAAAGTTATTATGTGTGTTACATCAAAATTGGCCTTTCGGAGTTTTCTAAAAGCAATGATTCTGTGACAACCGGACGTTTATTTTCAATTACAGGAAATTTGTAGAAAGACCACTCTGAACTTTGTAGACTTAGATAGAAAAGAGACTAGAAATGTGTGTATGTGTCTGTGTGTGTGCGCACATTTTTTATTTCACCCGTCAGTAGTTACCCAGCATCACTTTGATTCTTTCTTCTTCATGTTGAAACACAGCTCAAAGCACCAAACCCATTCTCCAGTGATTGGGACAAAAGTAGGTTAGTAGAGTGGGTTGCTAGGAGACCAATGTCAGCGTCATCTATGACCTTGCAGGATGTAAAAAATAAGTATGGATTTATCGAACTCAGTGGCACATTGTTTAAGTCCTCTGCTCTGGCTGTCTTATTTCATTTCTGTCTACCTCAGTGTTTTCCTCTTTCTCTCCTTTTCACTAACACAAACGTGAACATATAGAGCCATACAACTTCCTTTCTTGATACCTCCTAATTCCTCAAAGTTATTACTATGCTTCATTTAACCACAGCATTGTCTCTTAGCTAACAAGGCCCTCCAATAGCAGCGTCAGCAAGTTCTGATCCTTTTAAAAGGCTGATTCTTCATACCATTGCTGTAAGAAATATAGAAATCAGTTCTACTGGGAACAACATTATGAAAAATGTATAAACATCACAAAGTAATTTTGCTGTCACATTCAAAATGTTTTCTCAAAGTTGCATCCACAGTTTTCACAGTTGAGGTGGCTTAGGTTAAATAATCTCATGCAGGGGAGAACTCTAACATTCTTGTCATCTTCTTGGCATATCTTTTTTTGAAATTGTTTGCAATATGGATTTCCCAGAGAAAAAAGTACCAGTAGAGAAAGTTAAATTAAAAAAACAATTCTCAAATCCCAAACCACTTTTGTTTTCATATTTATAGATCTTCATTTTAAAGAATTATAAATTATATTGTAAATAAATGATGTGGGAGGTGGGATGAGGAGGTGTGTGTGCACACACGTGTGTGTATACATGATTCTTTTCTCCATAGGTTGGAATCTTAATTGTAAGGTGTATGAGAATGCAGCCCTCATTCCATTTATAGCAAAAGTCCTGTAGACTTTTAGACTACAGGACTTTTAGACTTGCTATTATATTTGTATAGTTTAATCAGGAACAAAACTGAAATAAATATGGATGTACAGATATATCCTACCAGTACAAATATTTAGACTTTTACTAACTATTGAATAGAAAAAAATTATTTCAATTAAGCTAACTTATAATGTATTTCCAAAATCAATTGAACAGCTGTTATTAATACAGAGCCAGGTTACTCAAATGAATTGTAAAGCTTTATGTCAGAGTGTGAATGTGTTGTGATTGCATAGAGAGAATCTTATGCAAATCTTAATATATGTGATGGACTAGATAATGGAATTTGAAATAAATTTTGGGGATTTTTTAAAGTCTTAATAACGATCAGAAAATAGTTGCTGAAAGTAGCTGTGTAAATACTTACTGAATGTCTAAAAAAGAAAATAGAATTTACCAAATTCCTAAAATTTGAGAGGACAGAAGAATGTTCATAGAGAACCAACTATTACTCTACCAGTATGTAAACTAGTCCTTGGAAATGCATGTCTTATTTTTTCTGTTCTTAAGGCATTAATGATTTTCATAATCACTGATATATCATTTAGACAGCAAAGTTGTACTGTTCTATATAAACATATAGTGATTTTCCCATGAGTTTGGCAAGAGGTATTTAGAGATTAATGGAAGGAATGGATACTTAGAGAATACTAATACATTAACTAAAAATGATGAGGTCTAAGAGCTAAAACAAAAACCTTTGTATGGTATATATTAAAATTCAAATAAGAGAAGTTAGGAAGAATTTTTTTAAAAAGGTATTGGAAGCAGCTCATGGAATTTTTTAAGTGTAATCATCAAGTTGTTACTTGTGAAAGTTATGAACCAGAAAATGGCTAAGACCACTCTAGAATTGTGGGAGCAAGTTCTAGGGCAAAGAACAAATGTGTGATTAGAATGAAGAGAATAAGAATTAGGCAGATGAAGTAGGGGAAGAATGAAGAGTCAAGTATTGGGTGCAACATCAGTGGCAAAGCATTTTGCCAAGTAATCTTAGCATCTCTCAGAATATGTATGCCTTCCTTACTTCCACAAGTCACTAGTGGAGGAAATACAAATTGTATTTCAATATCATACAAATACAATGTGGAAATCAATACCACATGCAATAAATACAAATTTTATTTCAATTAAAATGATGCATACCTTTGATATTCCATTTATTCATTAACCAAAGAAACACTTGAATCCCTGTGGTGTGCTAAATCTTTTTACATCTGATCTCTGAGCCTAATTGAGACAGTTATGTAAAAATACAATACAAATTACAATACAAAGTAATAAAAAAATTACAATAAAAGTAATAAAAAAAGTGCTAACAAGTGTAAGAAAGATTGCTGTGATGGCAGGGTGGATTTGCTTGTAATTGGCATATATGTTATTATTAGAGTGGTCCCAGGACACGTTTGAGATATTCCATAGAAACTAATGTGGTACGTGGGATTTTGCACATTGTAAAATTCTGCAAATGGTGATTTGGTTCTAGTGACTCATTCATTTTCCAAAATGAAAACTGAAAATAATCCTAGAAGACCTACAGTTACATTAAAAACCATATCTGCTCCAAAAATCTTGATTTTTCCCTCATAATTCAATAATGGAAATTTCAACATAATTAGAATTATTATAAAATGATTGTATTTCTGACCAAGCATTAACACACACAAAATCAGTCAGAGGTATTATTAAGAAAAGAAAATTCCATAGCTGCAAATTTTTATCAAACATCTATAAGCATTCAGTATAGCAAAATTCTACTCTAAGTTTCACCTTGAATGCATGTACATACTTTACACATTGATTCAACGAGTCCCAGAAGTCTCAAGGGGTATGCAGAACATAAAATACAACTGTTCTATTTCCGACTTTTATCTCTAATATGCAAATTAAACTGAAATTATGTGAATAATGACTTAATACTCCTTTTGTTTTCTTGAGGTTTGGAAAGAATTTTTGGAAAAAAATGCTGGGCTGCCATGGGTGCAGAGAGCTAAATGGAGAATTTTCCCCCTCTTAATATATTTTCATTAGCAACTAATCATTCAAATATATTTTTCTGGTATAAGATATGAGTATGAAGTGTCATGGAGGATGCTCTCCCTTGATAGTGTTTTCTCGGTAGAAAATTATTTATAAAAGCAAAATCTGAGAGTAATAATTTTCCCCTTCATCCCTTCTGACTCACAGGTGCAGCTTCTTAGAATCAGAGTAAATAAAATAAATTAGGAAGAAATGTATGCTATTAATGCATTCTCCCATCATTCTCTGCTTTAGGACTGACTTAACACTTCGCAATTAACAGAGTTTTTTATACTTCTCTGAAAAGTCGTAAAGAACTACAGAATCAATATGATGGGCATTTAAAATGAATTTTCAGAAAATTTCTGACAGAGTAGTATAATCTTTTTGTGAATCAGACCTGGTTTACTAAATGCTTGGAAAACTGACATAGGACACTAAACCAAGAATGTTTAGGTAAGTGGAAAGGTATAATTCAAGGCAGTAAAAGGAGGTGACCAGAGTATAAAGAGAATATCTACCAGTTTTGTACAGTTGTTTCTTGCTGAATTAGCAGACGCACAACTATCATCTCCTGTGACTTCCTGATTGGTCTCTAGGTATGTCAACTCTTGGAAAGGCTGATGGTCTGCAATCTCAGAGCTAAAGTGGGTCTTGTATGTAATTGAAACATTTAAGGATGTCTTAAATGTCTACCTTTGAGCCTACAGGGAAAGCATATCAAATATAGGGAGGGTGTGGGATAGCCCCAGTGGTCTGGTTAACAAAACAAAGGACATTGTGGAAAGTTAGTCATCAGAGACCTCGAAAACTTTGTACAACACTGCATTACATACAACAGCCATTTTAACTTTAAAACTGGAGAATTAACAACCCTGGAAGGTTTAAGAAACTAAGAACACCCCCAAGGTAATAAGCAGAAATTCACAAGGGCCTCTTTGGGTGCCCTATTGATTCTGCTAATTCAACAAGGGATAATTGCAGAAAGTTACCGGAGAAGTTTAAAACTCCCTAAAGCACAAGGTTTCTATCAAATACTGGCCTATGGGCAGAGGGTCTACAAAAGGTTCTTTCAGCTTACACAGCAAAATGAGCAGTGTAGTTTTAACCCTCAAAGTGCCATATGCAGCATCTTCGATTCCCCACAAAGGGAAAAAAATAATTGTACTTTTATACCAAGGAATATTTGCCTATAACAAATCTGCAAAGGGGTTATCTTGATATGTCTGTACTAATTCAAATAAGAGACAGTTATGCCACTCAATGATTCTTTGAAACATACACAACTGTAATTTTATCAGTGTATTCTGAAAATTAAAATTGAGTAGAGGTATTTGCCTATTTTTTTTACTTACACGGGCTTGCAGTTCAAACACATTTTTAATATATAAGAAGGTCTTATTTTTTTTCCTTTCTGAGTTTGCAAAGGACCTTTGTCAATGCTGATTTAATAATTTTTTTTTCTTATTGTTAGGGATTGGTGAGATTCTAATATTTATCCCCACTCCTGCCTTCTGAGCTCTAATCAAATTGAGAACAATTGCAAAAAATTAGATGAGAATTAAAATATAATACCTCTCTTAAAATTGTTAATATAATAGTAGAAAAATGTGAACTTTGAGAACAAAATGAGACTTCCTAATTCATCCTGCTTTCCCAACTAGTCCTTGGGGCCTGTTTGTTAGGAGTGTTAGATGTTTTGAATAGTAAGCTACCTTTGCAACCACATGGAGAATAATGACCTTTAATATACCCCAGCACACGGAAAGCTAGGGCTGAGAGAGTCTTGACCTTATTTGGATTAATGTGGGCTTCATTCATGAGAGCAGGAATGGTGGGAGAGAATGCACACCACTGGTGGAAAAACCAATGACAGAGGGAGTGAGAAAAGAGAAAGAAAGCTGAGACTGAGAATGTGGGTCATCTGTGAGCTGTAACTTTTACCCCAGTACACCAGTTAGTAAAGTCACTCTTCTTCCCGTGGGGAGGAGAGAGTAAGAAAGGAGAAAATGGTGGAATTTTCCTCCCCAGTACCTCACTGACAGGATGGAAGTGTTGGCAAAGGTTCCTATTTCATGGGACAAGGCAGGAGTGTGGAAAAATGTTTCTCCCAGATCTTCTAAGTCTAGATAAATGGGCTATTTAAAATCGGAAAGGGCTGAGGACTGTGCCTTTGGTTTAGTATGAAATCTGGCTCCTAGTGCCCTTCACATATAATTTAGATAGTACAATAATTAAAAAGAAAATCTTTAGGAAAAATAAGTCTTAAGCTTTGTATACACGCCAGTTTAAATTATGGGGTATTACCAGTCTTTATTGTCACACCAACCATTTTTTCCAGATTTTTTGACGAGTATATTTTAAGGCAAGCCCCTTAGTCTTAGGTATGACTTGATAAGAACAAAAGAAAAATGAATAAAATTTAGCTTAAGGTATATAATATAATAACAACATATAAACTTGAAAATTACCTCAGAATAGGGACCAGTTATCGTAAGTTAAAGCTAACTTTATGTAACTATGTGCAAATACATTTATCTATTTAAGTCACCTGAGAAGACCCATGAGAAAATCTTGGGTACATCTGAGTCTTATTGTATGGCTTAGTGAGGGACGTTAGCAAAAAAGGCTTAAAGATTGAACATCTAAGTATTTTCTGTATTTTCAGAGACATGTGATGCGCAGAATTATGTTACCTTCCATGAGAGCTTTCAATCCCTAGTTGAGAAGGGAATGGTATCGTCTCACTTCAATTTCTTGTTTGCTGTCAATCAGTATATTAAATCAGCTTTTGTGACAAATTTACGCTATAAAACGCTCAACAACCAGTAGCACCAAAGAAGTTGATGAAAATTGCTGTGCAACATTGCCTAGGTCAGCAACAACTCCTGGTGTTCTCTTCTTATTTTTGCATTAACTAAACCTTTATGTGCACACAGTTCTGTACACCTGCATGTAGTACTTGTATTTCTAGACAGGAAGAACTTAATTGGCCTCTTTTCTACCATAATTTATATATATGTATATATATATATATATATATATATATTTAATTTTAAAGAATTTTGAATTTTTTCTAAATAGGGAAAAGAAGCTGTAAAAAAAAAAGGTTGGTCTTTCTTGGGATTGAATTTAATGCATATGGAACAACATGCTCTTTCCATAGTTTTGTTTATTTCTCTTCCTTTACCTATTATTAAATTTTGCTTAATGTTCTAGGGTTACCCAGGATATCTCTGTTAAAAATTAGTGTTTTCTTGCTATCTTCTACTTTGGTTTGTATTTTGTCTTTACTTTGATCCCATCACCTTGATTTACATTCTCCCTTGCTTAAAGTGATATGTAAAATAAGATACCATGACTAACAAAGATTGAGAATTCTGTCCCTAATATAATTATCCAATCAGAATAATATTATCCATTTCAACCCAATACTACCATTATTCAAGGAAAATTCACTTAATGCTACAAATTATTTCAAATGTTCTATAGCAGGGGTCCCCAACCCCCAGGCCACGGACCGGTAACCAGGCCGCATAGCAGGGGGTGAGTGGCGGGTGAGCAAGCGAAGCTTCATCTGTACTTACAGCCGCTCCCCATCGCTCACATTACTCCCTGAGCTCCACCTCCTGTCAGATCAGTGGCGGCATTAGATTCTCATAGTGTGAATGCTACTGTGAACTGCTCATGTGAGAGATCTAGGTTGCGCGCTCCTTATGAGAATCTAATGCCTGATGATCTGAGGTGGAGCTGAGGCAGTGGTGCTAGTGCTGGGGAGTGGCTGCAAATACAGATTATCATTAGCACAGAGGTTTGACTGCCCAGAGACCATGATAAATCAGTTGCTTGCAGACTCATATCAAAACCGTATCAGTGAGTGGCTAGTGACAGTTAAGCTGCATCTTATGGAGTAGACTGGACATAAGGAGCACACTTTGGGTGTCACTGTCTCCAATCGTCCCCAGATGTGACCATCTAGTTGCAGGAAAACAAACTCAGGGCTCCCACTGATTCTGCATTATGGTGAGTTGTATAATTATTTCATTATATATTACAATGTAATAGTAATAGAAATAAAGGGCACAATGAATGTAATGCACCTGTGTCATCCCGAAACCATCCCCCCACCTCCTCCAGTCCATGGAAAAATTGTCTTCCACAAAACCAGTCCCTGATGCCAAAAAGGTTGGGGACCACTGTTCTATAGTATATATGTATATGTACACGTATGTGTATCTGTATATATACAACATGCATATGTACGTGTGTGGGGGGGGTATACAGATTGACATAATGCATTTAGAACACTTATCCATCTACAATTTCTCTCACCATACCAATGACATGATTAGAAAGATTTTTTTCAAGAAATGATTCATGTCAGTTCTGAAAACCCTAATGGGTACTAGCAGTAGATGACATATTTTGGAAAATTTCTGAAAGGGAGAAAAGATAAGGCTGTACTGATGGCTATGTGAGGGCAGAGGAAAGTACAGATTAAACATCCAGGTGAGAAGGCCACAAGCAGAAGTAAGCCACTGGTTCTGAAAATGCACCAAGTTCAGAGTGAGCAAGTGCTACCAAAGTCATAGAGGGTTGTCTGGAGGGCAGCAATCAGAAGAGGTAATCGTAGGGCTGCCCAACGTACACAGGGAGCGCTGGGAAGGTAAATCCTTCTAGTTTCTCGCTCCATCATCCAAGTTTACAGGGCTCTGGGTACAGCACTTGTTCTGACTTGAATAAGACAGAAGAAAGCTGCTTTCTAAAGAGAGTGGTGGGCATGTGATACGGATGTTAGGGTTGGAGAAAGAAGAGTAACAGTATTCAGTGTAGAAAGGCAGCCTCACAGCTCCACGGAGAGGTAAAGCACAGCAAAGCTAATTCCCTTGGAGTGAAGTCCTTCTGAACTTTGGGAATTATAGGAGCCCTGAGCCCAGGGCCTGCCTTCTCTCAGCCCTTGCTCCCTCCATAAAGGGAAGCCCGAGTTACGGTAGAAATCACTCTTATATGATGGCCTTCTTTTATGCCTTCTATTTGGTTGAAAGGTATTTTGAGTAAACAGTTGAAAGAGATAGATGTAAGGAAATAAAACAATTGACTGGAGGAAGTACAGAAAATGAATGAAAACAAAAGAACGTATTACAAATTACAGTGAATATTCTTAGGGATAGTTAAGAGAATATTATATCCATAATACAAGACCAGGCTACCATGAATAAGGAGCAAGTGTAGAACAAGAAAAAATTCTTGCTAATTAAAAATATGATTGCCAAAGCAAGTAAACAATAAATACAAAGTCTGGTTGATATAATAGAAACTGAGGTCTATTGTAGAATAAATGAATAAAGGAATCAGGGAATACATGAAGAAAAATCCACAATTAGATACATTATCCTGAAATTTCTGACCTTCAAGTATAAATAGATATTCCAAAATCTTCTAGAGAAGAAAATCAGATATCTAGAAAGACAAAATTTTTCACATTGGCATCAGACTTATGAGAGTGGTACTAAATGCTAGAAATAAATGAAGCAAGGAAAGTACTCAGTTTGAATCTGGAAACTATAAATCATTTATGAGGTCAAAAATTAGTATATATATTTTTTAATTAGGCAAAGACAGAACGTTTAGTCCTGTAAAAGATTACTTAAGATTCTGGTCCAGCAAAACAAAAACAAGAGAAACCCAACAAAAAGGAAAATAACAGATCCAAAGCAATAGAGGTAACCCAGAATTTTATTTGAAAAAAATTCCAGAAAGGCAGATGTACAACTGACATAGACTTTTATCTGTCCAATTTAGACCAGGAAGTAGAAAGAGCTTTTTAAAGGATACTGTTTTGGACTCAGGTTTGGGGAGGAGTGTTAGGGGGTGGCAATCAAGAGTCTTAGAAGCCCTTAATAAGAAGATGAAACTGTGGTTCTTTTCTGTTCAGAGAAAATAAAAAAGTAATTCGATCTTCCAGGAAAAGAGAAACAAGAACATCATGATTCAAAGATGAAACTAAACTGTGATATGAGGCAATGTAAGGAAAAGAGATCTGTTTGACCTTAATGCTTGAAAGATTCTATGTTAACTGGCATCTATTTGTAAACCTAGAATTATGTCTCTTTCTGAGCCCATTCACTCTAATTGACTGTTTTTAAAAAAATATTTATTTATTTATTTGGTTTCACTGGGTCTTACTTGCATCAGGTGGGCTCCTTTGTTGTGGCATGTGAACTCTTGGTTGCGGCATGCGTGTAGGATCTAGTTCCCCAACCAGGGATGGAACCTGGGCCCCCCGCATTGGGAGCGCGGAGTCCCATCCCCTGCGCCACCTCTAATTGACTTCTTAGTGACCAACATTTATATCACCAAATGTAAATAACTCATGATTTTCAATGTTTTCAAATTACCTTAGAAAAATTCCAGAAGATTTAATGGTCCTGTTTTGAACTTTGGCAAGATAAAAGAGTTCATAGAAATTGAGAGTGAGGGAAGAAGTGAAAGCAGAAAAAATATAAAAATCTGGAGGTAGATGAGTGAAAGGGAAATTAAAGGTGTCTAAAGGTGTAATAATTATGTCTTACAGCTAGAAATCAAAAGATATTGTCTAAAATTTATCAACCAATCGATAAATGTTAAGACCCTTGCTTAGAATTATAATAATGACCATCAAAACAATTAAAACGTAAAGAGTTAAAAGTGGTTACATCTCAAGAATAGTAAAGGAAGTAGGGAGTGGGGTGAAAATAAATATTTTACTCTCTCAAAAAAACAAATTAGGGCTTCCCTGGTGGCGCAGTGGTTGAGAGTCCGCCTGCTGATGCAGGGGATACGGGTTTGTGTCCAGGAAGAGGGTTGTAAACAGATTTGAAGGAGTCCCAATAGGTCAGTGTTAAAAGTCCTATATCAAGGATGTTTTCAATAATAAGTAACAGTAACACTGACTCAAAATGGCTTAAAGTGTAAAAAACATTATCTCGAATAACTTAAAAGTCTATAGGGAGGGTGGCTATCAGGAAAGGCACCTTATGTATTTGATTGGTTGTTTTAGCATCAGTGATATCATGGGTGTTATGCTTTCTTTACATTCAATTATTGTAACATTCTCAGTAGTTTGGATTTGGCCTCAGGACTCATACAGTTACAAAATGGCTGTAGGAGTTCTAGGCATCCTATCCAAAATGTCAGGGACATAAGAAAAAGAGGTAATTCTTATTCTCATAATTGCGTTTCAGGAGTGAGAAAATCTTTCCCAGAAGTTTCCCCTTTATCTCATTGGCCAGAATTTGGTCACATAACCTTCTCTAAACTAATCAATAGCAAAGACAATATTAATATGATTTATTTAGCAAACTTATGAGCTGCAACAGGAGCTAAGAAAAAAATCCATTTCCCCTTGATCCATATAAACATTGAGTGGATCATTTAATAGAACCATTATTCTGGTAGGAATAAAAACAAGTAAATGGATGCTGGGTAGGGAAACAACTGTGACCACAAGAGGGCTACAAGGGGAATTATTGACGCAGTGGAGGCTGGTGGTGAGCAAACCTTACTTTTAATTCATACTACCAAATCACCTCTGAATCTGCATCTGAATTTCCTCACCTGAGAGATTAGAGTGATGACCTAGGTTAGTAGTTCTAATGAATCAGAATCACCTAGAAGGTCCATTATACAGATTACTAGGCACCATCCTCAGATATTCTGATTCAGTAAATCTAGGTGTTGCTAAAAAAATTTGCCTTTCTAACTTTTTCCCAGGTGGTGCTGATGCTGCTGGTCTGGGAACTGTACATTGAGAACCATTGACCTAGGTGATGATTTTCATGGAGGCTCATATTGGTATCCCTGGTGCCTGAAATAGTGACCGAAAATAGTAAGTATAAATTTTTTTTTTAAAGTATTAAATGTGTTTACTCTAACATTCAGTAAGTCTTAGCTTTTCTTTAGGTCTAGATTTATCACAATTACAAAGTCTGTTCTTCATTCCAATTAAGAATTTGCAGTTACCTATACCCCCTGAATGCACATATATTAGAAAATAATTTAATGTTAATTAATTCCTTGGTTTGATATCTCTCGTCATCTGCCTGCATGCATTATGCAGGTATATTACACCAGTATGTCTGATTTGTTTTTTAATGTTTTGGCAATCAAGCACTTAATACTAACAAAATTCTATACCGGAGTTATTCCAGTGTTCTTTTGTGGTGACCAACATGTAGCCAGAATCCCATAACTATGCTCCAGGCGGTGACCAACATGTAGCCAAAATCCCATAACTATGCTCCAGGCTTCATACTGTGGGGAATCATTTCCTAAGCCTATTTGACTACAGAACACATTTAAACATTGGCAGACTATCAAGCAAAGCTCATGAGATGTAATGTCCATTTGGATTAAAATGGACAACAAAAACGATCTCACAGATGAATTATTTACTATAAGAAATAACTGAACCCTGATTTATATGCTTTTTAAGAAACATTATAAACAATAAATTAGAACAATTAAGTCATTGTCATTATGAATAAAAAGGACAAAATAAAGTGAAATAATTCACTGTATATGTTGGTATGAAACATAACAGAGAACATTTTAATGAGACCAGTGTTTTTGAGTCATCACTTCCTTTTATACTGAATAGTATGAATACTTTCACTAAATTAAGCTTTTATTCTGGGTAGAATTTTGAGTATTTTGATATGATATCTTTCAATTTTAATGCTGTATGACAGTCCTGTTTGCACAGGTCTGTTGCATTAAAAATAATATGATGAACTGAATTTCAGCAATTAAAGACTCTTGAATTAAGATATTCCAAAAATTATTTCATTGATTTCTATAAGATCACTCATCTTCTAATATTTTAAAAATCAAAAGCTTCAATTTTCCCTTTGATTTATTGTGACTAATCCCAAGAAACCACTTACTGTTTAAAACTTTTTTCTTTCAACAGTAGGTATATGTGTTTTAAAAATATTAGAATTTGAATAATATTGAATAACAAACATGTTGAAATTACAACCTATCTACATATATGTCTTAAGACATAACTAAAGACATATATGTACATAGATTATATGAAGACATACTAAGATAAAGTAGATAGATAGGTAGATAGCTAGATAACATATTAACCAAGTCAGGTTAGAACAACCTGGTGGTGGGAGCTTAGGAGTTTGAAAGAACTTTTATCTGGGAATTAACAATCTGCTTGAAAAATCTGCAGCTAGGTTGTACATGAAAAGCACCCATTCCCTGATTTTATTCCTTTCTTCTTCGTCTGAAACTTTCCTTTGTGTAATGTTTGCTGTACCTCAAATTGGCTATTTCTCTCTTTCCTTGGTCTCATTTTTGTGCTCATGTATAAAAACTTCCCATGGAATGCTTTCCCTAAACCTCCTTCCATGAAAATTATTCTGTCTACTGCTGAAATACTTAGAACTTCACTGTGTATAGTGGCAGCCACTAATCCACATGTGGCTATTTACGTATAAATAAAATAAAATTTCATTTCTTCAGTTGCACTATATTTCAAGTGTTCAGTATTTACATGTGTTTAATGCTGACAGCATTGGACATAAGTACAAATATCAAATATTTCTATCATCACAAAAACTTCAGTTGAAAGCACTGACTTACAGTCTGTGATGAGTAATATAGTATCTCTCTTCTAGTTTGTAACAGTTCTCAATATTTTGTCTTCTACATCCTTAGGAATTCATAACGGTGTTTGCCACCTCATAGGTGCTCAATACTTGGGAGTTCATTATATTTGCTCAAGTGCAATTGAGTATGATCTATCCTCCAAATTATAATTACTCAGTAAATACTCAATTTTTTTTTTTTTTTGGTTTCTTCCTCTTGGAGAAAAAAATAGAGAACCTCTAATTTCCATATGTCAAGAAATATTTCCATGTCAGATAAAAGGCAGATATGCTCAATTAATTAAATTGCAATCCTTTTCTTATCTAATTAATCAATCCAACATGAATAAAGTTGATCTTCTTTTGCTCTAATAAGATTAGGTGTAATATTGATTTTGGAAAGTTATTGCCTCCTCAAATGCTCCTCTTACCATGGTGGATTGGCTTACACCCTTAGGGAGACAGTAGTAATATGCTAAATTTCATAAAATTCCAGGTAAGACGATTAAGTTTGCTTTTGTTTGTTTGCTACTTTACTAGGAAAATATAAGGTGAACCCCAAGGGAAATAATAAACCCCAAGTGATACCTGGTGGTCCTGAAGCTACTTTCATTTTATTGCTTCTTCTGTCTTATGCTCAGCTTCCAAGACATTGAAAGAGACAGGAAAAAAAAATTGGTTTCGGTGGCACGTATGTGTTTGGGGAAAAATGGAGATTTCATATTACAATGAGACACAATGAGTAGTGAGTATAATAGAGTGATTTTTAAAAACATCCATTTTAGAAAAAATATTTATTTGAATTTGGGTAATGACATTAAAACAGAAGTTTCTAAGTATATTATAAGGGAAACTGTACCCTTGCTGATGACAAATATTCAAAATGACAAACCGAGGTGAGAAAGTGACATGTTCACCTCTAGCATGATTTACTGTTTGGCTAAGAGGTTTTCAACAGAATGTAAAGATATTTACAATTCGAGCAGGTAACTATACAAAGTGATGCAAAGTTTTGAAAAGA
Source organism: Neophocaena asiaeorientalis asiaeorientalis (assembly GCF_003031525.2). Taxonomy (NCBI): domain Eukaryota; kingdom Metazoa; phylum Chordata; class Mammalia; order Artiodactyla; family Phocoenidae; genus Neophocaena; species Neophocaena asiaeorientalis. Next base: position 6,479,443 of record NW_020172625.1, read on the forward strand.
TCAAGTGCTTACCCTGTTCTCATTTATAGTGCAAAATATACCTACACAAATAATTTTTCCCCTTTTCTTTGTTAATCTTCCCATTAGTCTGCATTCTAGAAATATCTGCCTTTTAATAGCCCTCTCTAATGGTAATAGCTGTGTTTTAGTCAATTTTAAAGAGAAGTTCAACCAAATTGCAAAAACTAGCCTACGTAACCACCACATCACATAACAAAGTACCTTAGATAAAGGCCCTCAGATTTTATATTAACTGTTATGTGAATGCATAAAAGACACAGAGAAACTTTGCTACCACTGGTGATTTTTTCCTATGAGTGACAGGGAAGTATTAACATACCTACTGCTTATATCTGCTCATTAAGGCACTGCTAGTCTAACCACATATGGTATCCTCCATAATTTATCATAATATGTAGAAGTGTTACCTTCAGGCAACTGATATTATGAGAAACAATTAAATAAAATGCTATGGTACTATCTCTGTGGGTAGAAAACAACTCAGGAATTCAAATATCTGCCCCACCCAGAGGGCAGCCCGAATCTGCCTATCCATACTCATGGCTGAATTTATAGGGTTTTTCTTTTAAATTGTAAATTTCACTTGCAATGGGATGGATGTGAATGCAGTGACCTAGCCCTCTACTCATCAATAAAGATTTTTCTGCATCTTTCTCTTTCTGAAATGTTATTCCTAAGGTATGTATTTCCATACGAATCAACCCTGTAAGGCTATGGAACCAAGACAGACACAGCAGGAACATTTCTTTCCTTGTGTGCTTCCATTTTTGAAGCTGACATTAAGTAACACTACCTGGAATAATGAGGGAAAGCTGCATTGGCTTTTGTAGCCCAGAAAAGTGGCAATGATAGAGGAAAAGTCAAAGCATAATGATCACAAAGTGAATTAAAAAATAAAAGTAAACAACATTAATTATGAATAGTGACTGATGAGTTGAAGATTCAATGTGATATTTATTGAAGACTGCTGTTTTAATCAAAAAGAGGAAGATTTTGACAGTCACTTTGGGTTTCAACTTCATAGTATTTACTGGGTGAAATTTGCCAGCCATCATTCTCGTGTGAATGTTCTATTATTATTACTTTGTCTGGGATTTTTCTCCTAAAGGAACCTGTGCAGAATTCTCTCACCTGTGCATATTGAAAGAGTTTAAGTTAAATTCCTTCTGCACCTCAAATCATTTTCTATCTTCATGGTCATTCAGGAGCTATTACTACGTCCCTAAAGTCCACCAGTGTTGAAGTTTCTCTTAGCCTGTTCTCCTGCATAACAGTAAGCGTCACAGGAAGATTGAAGCATGAGAACTATGATTTGAGAAATTCAGCTAAGCCCTGGAATCTGGGCCAGTGCATATAATTGAGACCACATTTAAATTTCTTTGATATTTCTTTATAGAAAAGTATAATGCCCTAAAGGGGAAACATATTTCATCTTAGTTACATTAGCTTTGTTAAATAAGCAAATAACCACTTACCTGTAAGCAAAAGAAATGGACAAAATGTAAGCCACTGGCTTTATCCTCTTTGCATTCTGAATAAGCAATTGCTTTTCTACAGAATTATTTTCAATCAGCAATTAGTCATGCTGAATAAATATTTGGTAAAGAAGCCATAAGAAACAATTCAGCTTTCCTAAAAAAGTAATTGACTATTGTCTGTTTGCTCTTGAAACATTTTCCTTGGCTTACTTTGATTGGTTAAGATGGGCAAAGACAAGAACAACATAAATCCCACCATTTTCCTGTTTACTGAATTGTGGACATGCATGGCCTGTAATAGAGTTATAATGGTCATAAAGTTCATTACACAGATTTTAGAGTGGGGAGGACTTGTGAATTCTGTATCTGAATTTGCTAATCCTAGTGTTTACAACATGCAGGGAATTAATTTAAAGGGTCTTCAGCTTCTCTCTTTGAGAATACAGTTTGCACACTAACATATGCAGACACACATGGAAACTATACCATAAGAGAACACAGCTCCACGGAGTCAGTCTGACAGAAGCATCTTTGCCCTCACAGTCAGAAATATACCAGCATTGAAGGAGTAGAAAGGTGGGTCATGATACAAAGTGACTATAATGAAAAAGATGAGTATAAAACAGGTGCATGGTACTCCTCTAAGTTCTGAAAAAAATAGTAATTTAAAAAATTTCTTGTAGATTCTATGACAGGCTTGTGTAAAGTTTCCATAGCACATATTGGAGAGTCACGAATGATACGTTCATTCATTTGGCAAGTCATTTATTTATTTAATGTCCAACTTGTTCAAAAGAATATTTATGATAATAAAACTAAATCCAATGAAATTTTTTTTGAAAAGTGAAAAGATTAGCAAATGAAAAGGTAAGGGAAAAAGAGTAAGATAAAGATAGGCTAAAGTAATATCAAAAATGGAAGCTACAGCTAGTGGGTGACCAATTTGTTTCTGAGATTTTTGTAGTCAATGAAAACAGAGAAATATAAATCAAACATTCTTATAATCCATACATTAAAAAAAATCAGAACATTACCAAAGATGAAGTGCAACCATATTGTGAAGATTTAGACCTAAGAAAAGTTTATCCAATGGATCATAATAAAAATAGTACTTTATAAAATAATCATTGATGCCTTTGGTGGTAGGGGGTTCCTTACAGCAAATACAATGAATTACATCAGGCTATGACCTGTTAGGCTCCTAGGCTGAGGATGTAATGCCTAAAACACAACTTATTGAAACCAGTTCTATTATGAACCAAAAAGAAGAGGAAGAGGAGGAGCGGGGAAGAGAAGGAGGAGAAGGGGCAGGAGGAGGAGGAAAGGGAGGAGAAAGAAGAGGACAAGGTGGGCTTCCCTGGTGGCGCAGTGGTTGAGAGTCCGCCTGCCGATGCAGGGGACACAGGTTCGTGACCCGGTCCGCGAAGATCCCACATGCCGCGGAGCGGCTGGGCCCGTGAGCCATGGCCACTGAGCCTGCGCGTCCGGAGCCTGTGCTCCGCAACGGGAGAGGCCACAACAGTGAGAGGCCCGCGTGCCGCAAAAAAAAGAAGAGGACAAGGAAGAGGAGGAGAAGAAATGGTTCACAAAATGCCACCTGCATATCTTCTTCTGTACACAGTGAAGGGATTCAGGCATTCACATACATGTGTGCACACATATAATTCAGTTTGAAATTAAAATGCATAGTCATACAGTAAATCTACTTAGGAAAAGACATATGTAAAGATCCCCATCTATAGTAACAGTATTCAGCGAATTTTTGTCTTATACATGATAGGACATGACCAAGAATAATGCATAATGATTATAGGAGATACAGTTCTCCAGATGTTACTGACAGAAGAGCAGAGAATGTTAGCACCCAATGGAGCCCTGGAGCCCGTGAAAGGCTACCCTGCATTGTTTTCTACTACTCTAGTCCTAGCCTATGTAATGAGGATTTTAGGATCTTTGTGGTTAGTTGATGGGTGTTTTGGGAAGTTTAGCACATCTTCCAACTCAGTATAGGAATTCTTTTTACAGTCTTCAACAATGCCTTCTTGAGCACATTCACTTCACCTTTTTTTTTTTTTTTCAGTGCCAGTATTCACTCTAATTTCCCTAGAAACAGAGAGAGAAAGGGAAAAGAGGCAGCATGTGTGTTACAAAATGATGGCAAATGGTAAAGGAAGTCCCCATCACGGCAAAAGCAACCATTACATAAACTCCCCAGTGATAGGGTCACCAAAGCCCAATGGGGACTCAGTCCCCATTCCTGCAGTTCAGGAATGGCAGGAAGGGATAAGGCAAAGAACAGATATGTACACATTTTTCCAACCCTTCCTCCCCATAAGTTCAAGATTTCACACAAAGCTTTTATTTCTAGCAGTAAACATGGAGTTGTATTCATCTGTCTTCTGTTAAACCATCTTTTGGCCACTTTGACGTAAGTTTATTGCACCTGCATGAAAGTTCCTGAGTGACGTGGATATATACTTCTCTCTTTATTGGTCTCCTGACCCCAATTTCTTTATGAAAGCCCTGCTTATTGCTTCTGTCTACCCTAGGATTTGAGATTAAAGTAGGTTTGGTCCATCCAGTGTGAGTATTATGGCATGAATCACATAAAGGAATACTCTTGATCCAGAAAGTTGGGAACAAGGAATAGAGTGTTCCTAGATTTTTCAGAATTTTTATGCAAATTGCTTAAGAGTTGTGGAGACACCCCACAAGTTAAATGTGTATGTGCATGGGTGTGTGGGCTTTTGGGGGATGAATGAAAGCAGGGGTATGGTGGAAGTCAGTTTTTTAAGACAGAAGATCTGGTCCAAAGTAGAAAATAGGAGAAGGGGAAGACAAAAGTTAAGATGGCTCAAGGTCCCTACTTTGAGAAGGGCATCCAGTCTTATATTTCAGATTCTTTCTTCCTGGTTTAGAATTTTTGTCAAAGATGTTTTGGCTATTTTTCTCTTGCTTACAAAAAGAAGTTTGTAAACAATAAATCCCCAGAAGAACATGGAGAAAGACCAACACATTATATTTACACAAACTAGGCCACTTGGCAATCACCACATCAGTGACGTGGAGTTCTTACAAGCCCCAACAAGTTCTACAACTAGAGGAGTGAAGCTGTTGGGGGAGATAAGAACCCAGGATCAGACACACAGCACCTAAATTGTTCTCTTGCATTCATCCTGTTTTGACACAGTGAGTCAGGTCTGCGGTGATCTCACAGCATGTAAACGAAACTCCTTTTTCTGTTTTAGCTACCACAGCACTATTAATTACTGATCCTGGGTAAAACACTGGCTCCAGGCACCACACACAAAAAACCCCTCATTTATGGGTCGGTCTGGAAGCCAAGGAGGAAAAGCTCAGAATTTTTAAAGGTTAATTTTTAGTCCTCACATCATATATCTATCCCTGGCCAGCACAAGATGGGTACAGAGGTATCGTTCTTAAAACCTATCCATACAAATTCACATATTTTTTAGCAAAACACACATACACCCTGTTGTACATGGTATGCCCAGCAGCTCAATACAGTGAAAGATGGATCTGGTATGTAAAGTGAGTCCCGTGCTCTGCGATTAGAGGTCTGGAACAGTTTTCTGCTTATTTTAATCAGCCTCAGACCTCGGATAACTATATAAAGTGAACTGAAAGCAGGTATTCATATTTTTTTTTTTTAAATGCTCAGAATACTTTTCGACTCATTGTCTGAGTCATTACAAACTTAGACAGCCAAGCATTTTGGTAATTACTTAGTTCTCCATCTTAGTTTATAGGTGTAGACATAGCTTTGAGAAACACTTTTTGAAATTTTATATCATTCATGTAGCAAAATAAAACCCTATAAAAGGTTTGTGAGATTAGAAGGGAACTCTGTAATTGATTGTGTGAGAAAGGATGTTCTTGAAGGTTCATGCATTTTCATAGAACATGACAGCAGAACCTTGGCCTAAAATGTGAGAGGAGAGAAAATGATGGACATTGCATTGGGAAGAGTTGCAATAATGACCCCTGTGCAGCCTCCTTATACTTTAGTGGAAGCGAAATATCATTAAGCTTTAGCACTGAAAAGAGAAAAATGTAAAATTGGGGGAAAAATAACAAGTGGATTGATGAAACAAGTCAAAAATTTGCTATTTTACCAGGAAATTGAGGTGAGAGAATGTTTGTATTTCTGATTTCAGGTAACAAGCATCTATATCTGGTGCTTTTTCTCCACAAGGCCAGTACATTTTAGTTAAGTTAATTTAAAATGTTATTCTCTTACTAGGTGCCTTGAATTAAGTAAGTCTGTATTTACTACTTGAAAGATACAATAGTAAAGTGAAATTTCCTCTTTACTCCTCGAGGTGAATATCTGCAAGCTTGGTGTCACTTTTATTTTGGGAAAGAAATATTGGATTAAGCAAATTATGGTGTTCACTGAACTGATACATGGCAGGGGGAGGAGTTCAGAAATGTTTAGCAGAAGAAAGGAAAAGTTAGGCATTGGGATCCCCTTGATTTTAATGTGAGTGAAGGGATGCCACTTTCTGATGGTTTAAAATTAAATTATTTTAGCTCTTCTTGTTCTATTCTTTAGGCATCTGTGCCTTCAAAAAATGTTAGAATTAAATAATAAGTATTTAAAATTTCCAAGCAGCGTATGTAAACTATCTTTGCAAAGCTGTCTGTGCTTAGAGATTTTGGTCAGTTACCTGAAAGAGTCAAAGCAACTTCTTCAAATGTTTAACTAACCTTGGGAAAATAGCTTGGTTGGTAGGACACTTTATCTTTAAATGTTTTAGCTAAAAAACTCATTTCTGACCCTACCCAGGTAAGGACATGTAGAGATATTTCACAAGATACAATATTTAAGTAAGATTGCAGTTGCCAAAAGATAAAGCATGAAATTTACTAAAATGTGCAATATGATGATGTTTGCATAAAATTCTGACATTGTAGCACATTCTCTGAAAGCTCAGAGTTGTTTTTGTGAAAGGAGAACTAAAAGCATTTTTCACCAATTCATATAAAGTCTTCAAGTATGCACATCTTATAATTAAAGCTAGTGATGAGGAGGTGACAAATAATGGTTTTGTAAACAGCTTGATGCATCTTAAAAGCAACTGTTCGGAGACCAAAAGCATAGAGAAATGCAAAATAATAATCATTGCCCAGGTTTCAAAATTTTTGAGTTTTACTCATACAAAAGGATGTGGTCTGCCTGAAAGGTCTGTTGAATTAATGGAAAAAGGAAAGACAGCTAAACATAGAGAAATTTGAGCCATTTGGAGTTTATACATCATGGTTGGCAGCATGGATTATACTGATTTCAGTAGAAGAAATTGGTATAATGAACATTTTTTTAAAAGTAAGATTTTAATTCAAATTGTCATCATAAGTGAGTTTCACAGAACTGGCAGGTTAGAAAAAATAATATATATTCCTTGGTTTGCACCTTGGTAGGGTCTTTGCTTATTTTTTATATGTATATTTTATGTTTGTTAATTTTTTATACTTTTATGCTTAAAAAGTTAAAACACTTTAATAGTCACACCTCTGAGCAATCAAGATCTTAGTTTGACAGCCAACCTTCATATTACAAAAAGATGAGTGACATGCAGGTAAATATAAGTTTAGGTTTTAGTAAGCCCAAGTTTTATTTTTAAGGAACAAAACAATTCTTGAGCAGCTGCACATCTCTCACTTGGCACTGAATTTTGTTATCGATTATTCCAAGGCACATGGTCTCCTGCAGCGTTCCTCTTTCATCAGCTTGTGCTCTGGAAATGTGGCTTCTCAAGCCACAGGGTGAGTACATGGAAGTCTGAGGACCCAGGTGGCAACTAGGCACCCCAGACAACTCACACACAAAGTGGCACCTGGGTCCTTCAATTGCCAAGCTCTCTTTTTTCCTTTTCCCTGTTTGAGTGACCAGAGGACTTGGCAGCCCTTGCCCTCTATAGCCCTTTAGGATTGTTCTTCAGCAGGAAACATCTGCGACTGGGTCTGGCTCCTGCTGGCTCTGATACAGGCTATTCTATAACCAGAGCTGTTGTAAAGTCATCTGACTGGGCTGATGCTAAGTCATCAAAGGAAAAGAAATATAAGTTGATGCTTATATTTTATTTTAAATCATTTTAGATCTCACTTCACTAAAAGGCACAGAAGACATCCTTCTTTGACATCATTTTTCCTTTTAGTATTTATTATGTACATTCCAAATGACACTATATAGTCCATGCACTATGCTAGGCACTTCTGGATATTATTACTAATCCTCATAGAAAACATTCAAGTTAGGCAGATTTCTTCCCATTTTTCACAAATGGCAGCAGTTAAGTGCTTATTCAAGGGGACATTGAGCAGAGTTGGGTCTCTAACACAGGCCTCTCTGACTCCATTAGCCCATATGCTACTTCTGACTATTCATGTAGAGGCCATATTACTACGCTAACATGGCTGTCTGCCAGCTCTCAGCCAAAGAAGCACATGGCGTTCCCAGTGGCAAGAACATGGAAAACCATCGCTAGCTCTATCCTAGCATTTTAAGAAGTGTGAGTCTCTCGTTTCTTTACAATAGATTGGTTCTGCTGCCGTACACAGGAAAGCATACATTTTTCATTTCCCTCTTTTCTGTGTTATTGATTCCATTTACCTCCTTCCTATCCTTTGTGCCACAATTAGCATACATTTAACGTCTACATATTTTATTAGCTCCACAAAATAGTATCCTCTTTCAGCCAACAAATATCTTTTAAAAAATCAAGAAAAATGGTCACATACCATAAATAAGGATAATGTACATAATTTTAATATATTTATACAGTATAATTAACATATTTGATTGTTATATATATATATATATATATATATATATATACCATTCCCCAGACTCTTCAGTCTTCCAGAACAGTCTAAGGCCTATTGTTTGTATCATTTTTCTTTCAGTCTAGAGAAATTACTTTAGTATTTCTTTGTGTGTGGGTGTGCTAGTTAAAAACCAAATCTCTTAAATTTTATTCATCTGAGTATCATCATTTTGCCTTTATCTCTGATAAAATAATTTTCTGGTTGTAGGATTTTTGGTGGACATATTCGTCTTCTAGCACTTTAAAATTGCTATTCCATTGCTTTCTGACATCCATTGTGTCTGATGACAAGTTAGTCATAATTCACATAAATATTGTCCTGTGTATAGTGTATTACTTTTCTTGAGATGCTTTTATGACATTCTATCTTTGTTTCTCAGTAGTATGACCATGGTATGATTAGTTGTAGTTATTCCATGTTATTTTTACTGTTACTTTTTATTTGTATTTTGAAAAAAATTACCAAATGGCTCAGACTTTTTTAATCCCTCTACTTGCTATCTTTTCCACTGCCATTCATTCTGTCTTTCTTGTTCTTTCTCCTTCACGCCACATTTCCTGGCCTCATTTGCCTTTCCTACTTTATACTGTTTCCTCTCATTAACCATATAGCTTGGTCTTACATTCCTTGTGTTTGATACTTCTCAGTTATGCTCTCTGTTTGGCAGATTATACCTCCACACCATTGTGTAATCTGAGGGCCCTCTGGCTATGAATACTTTACAGTGTAGTTGTACAAATTGTGAAGATTAGTGATATGTGGCCACATGTGTTTCTGAAGTTGAGCAAGTGGTTTTCCTCTTAGACACTTTGAAGACCTACAGATAATTGCTTTATTAACTTGGCATTTATTAAAAATTTTTTTGTTTATGTAATGTCTATTTTTTGCCAGATAGAGGTACCCTGGAACACAGGGATGGGTAGCTCAATCTCTCGAGAACCTTACATTCAATTTGGACAGAAAGAGCAGGAGGCAAACATTACACTCTAATGTTATAAACTCTCCAAGAGAGTTTAAACAAAGCAGTATGATAAGGAGCAACTTACTTGTGACTGAAAATTCCATGTGGGAGTACATCATTTTCCAAAGAGATACCGTTTGTGCTAAGTCTTGAAAAACTGAGTTGGAGTTCAGCAGATGGAGAAGTGGGTGAGGATTTCAGAGGCAAAATAAAGAGAATGTTAAAAGATATGAAGACCTGAAACATAATGTTATTATTTGACAAAATCAGTAGTGCATTTGTTGAATGGATCCTGGACACTTCGGTTGCTTCCATATCTTGGCTATTGTAAATAATGGTACTGTGAACATTGGTGTACATGTATCTTTTCCAGTTAGTATTTTCGATTTTTTCAGATATATATCCAGGAGTGGAATTGCTGGATCATATGATAGTTCTCTCTTTATTTTTTTGAGGAACCTCTGTACTGTTTTCCATAGTGGCTGCATCAATTTACCTTCCCACTAACAGTGTACAAGGATTCCCTTTTCTCCAGATCCTCTCCAACATTTTTTATTTGTAGACTTTTTTTTTTTTTTTTTTTTTCCCCTTGGGGAGGCAGTGGGGGTTTTTTTTC
>NW_020172625.1:6489535-6500173 GCF_003031525.2 Neophocaena asiaeorientalis asiaeorientalis
TTTTTTTTTTTTTGCCACATGGTGCGGCATGTGGGATATTAGTTCCCTGACCAGGGATTTAATTTACGCCCCCTGCAGTGGAAGTGTGGAGTCTTAACCATTGGACCACTGGGGAGTCCCTATTTGTAGACTTTTTGATGTTAGTCATTCTGACAGGTGTGAGGTGATATCTCATTGTTGTTTTGATTTTCATTTCTCTAATCATTCGTGATGTTGAGTATCTTTCCATTTACCTCTTAGCCATCTGTATGTCTTCTTTGGAAAAATGTCTGTTCAGGTCTTTGGCCCATTTTTTAAATCAGGTTCTTTGTTTTTTTGATATTCAGTTGTATGAGCTGTTTATATATTTTGGATATTAACCACTTATCAGTCATATCATTTGCAAATATTTTCTCCCATTCAGTAGGCTGTCTTTTCATTTTGTCAATTGTTTTCTTTGCTGTGCAAAATATTTTATGTTTAACTAGGTCTCATTTGTTTATTTTTACTTTTATTTCTTTTGTTTTAGGACACAAATCCAAGAAATTTTGCTATAATTTATGTCAGAGCGTTAATGTCTATGTTCTCTGTTCTAGGAGTTATGGTTTCAGGTCTTCAGTTTACATATTTCATTCATTTTGAGTTTATTTTTGTGTATATTATGTGTAAATATCCTAATCTCATTCTTTTAAATGTAGCTGTCCAGTTTTTCCAACACTTCTTATTGAGAGACTATCTTTTCTCTGCTCTATATTCTTGCCTTCTTTGTTGTAGATTAATTGACTATAGGTGTGTGGGTTTATTTATGAGCTCTCTATTCTGTTCCATTGATCTGTGTGTCTATTTTTGTGTTAGTACCATGTTGTTTTGATTACTGTAGCTTTGTAATATAATCTGAAGTCAGGGAGCATGATACCTCCAGCTTTGTTCTTTTTTTCTTTTATTTATTTTTTTGTGGTACGCGGGCCTCTCACTGTTGTGGCCTCTCCCATTGCGGAGCACAGGCTCCGGATGCGCAGGCTCAGCGGCCATGGCTCACGGGCCCAGCCGCTCTGTGGCATGTGGGATCTTCCTGGACCAGGCCACGAACCCGTGTCCCCTGCATCGGCAGGAGGACTCTCAACCACTGCGCCACCAGGGAAGCCCCAGCTTTGTTCTTTTTTTTTTTCAAGAATGCTTTGGCAATTTGGGGTCTTTTTTGGTTCCATATAAATATTATGATTATTTGTCCTAGTTCTGTGAAAAATGTCTTGGGTATTTTGATAAGGATTGTATTAAATCTGTAGATTTCTTTGGGTAGTAAGGACATTTTAACAATATTATTTCTTCCGATGAAAGAATATCTTTTCATTTCTTTGTATCATCTTGAATTGAGAAATAATATATGTACCCTATGCAAAGTATCAACCCACAGTTCATGCACTGATTATAAATGCTAACATGTACCCTTTTGCAATAGAGATCTGGTGCTTAACAGCTTCACCAAATAAAAAGTTTTGTCATCACTTGTTGTGGTACAACTTTATATGGCACATTTGAAATACACAGTATAACTAGTAAGTATTCTAGCCAGAAATGGTTAATATGAATCTAATTATATCTTTAGATCTAACTTTCAGTTTACAGAAAATTCAGGAGAGAGGAATGTATTGAGAGGAAACAATAAGCCAAATTCAAAATGCATAACATTCCACAAGAAAACTAGCTTGGATTCTTTAAAGTCAATGTCACTAAACATATTCTAAATTAAATGGAACTAAAAAAAAATGATTGAAGGTAGTCATTATGTGAATCTTGATTTGGATTCTGGATTTAAAAACCAAAACATTTAGCTTTCCCTGTCCTTTGCTATGTGAGGATGCAAGGAGAAGTTGGCATTTGCAACCCAAAAGAAGGTTCTCACCAGGACTTGACCATGTTGCTACCCTGATCTTAGAATTCTAGCTTCAAAGACTGTGAGAAATAAATATCTGTTGTTTATGGGCCAAAAAACAAAATCCCAAACAAAACATTTATAAAAGACATTTTGAGGACAATTTGGAAAGATAGAATACGGAATTGATATTAGATATTATGGAGTTATTGCTGCTTTTTTAGGTATGAAAATGACATGTGTTATGTAAGAGAATGTACTTATAAGCTGATACTTGAAGAATCATTTGGCAATGAAATTTTCTATCTGGAACTCACTTCCAAATGGTTCAGCCTAAATAAAATAGGTTAATTGTTAAATCTGAGTGAAGGGCATATGGTGTTCCTTTTTAAACTATTTTTTAAATTGTTCTGTAGATTTGAATATTTTATAATTAAAAGGTATGGGGACAAAGTTTTCACCTTAAATATGAATCTTTCAAGTTTGAAGTGCTTACTACAGCATTTTTTCATACCTTTTAAGACTTATTCTCTGTCTGGTTGATACTCAGCTGCCATTATCATTTTTCTCTTTTCAATTTTTTATTGATATATAGTTGACATACCATAATGCCATCTTTTAAAAGTGTACAATCAGTGATTCTTAGTATATTCCCAAGGTTTTGTGACTATCACAACTGCAGTAAGTCCCCTACACATGAAACTCCAAGTTGAGAACTTTCAAATATGCGAACGTGTATTCACAAGTCCAATCGTGTAAGTTAGTTCATGTGTCTGGAGTACGTTGTCACGTGCGTGCATCCTCTACAAGTGCTTGTACCTTTGTGTACTTTACTGTACAGTACTGTGTAGAGTACAGTAGTATGGTATCTTTATTTCAAGCCCAAGCTGTCTGGAAGCAAGCATAAAAGCAGCAGTGATGTAGCTGGTATTGCTAAGAAGAGATACACGACTCAGGAAATGGCAAGGGGATTTTCTTTATTTGAGGAGGCACTGTTAGTTTTTGAGGCACAGGACCCAAATGTAGGACTGTACATGAAGGTTGAAGCAGCCATTCAGAATGCAATCCAGTGCTACCGTGTCATCTATGATGAGAAAAAAAAAAAGAGCTACTACCCAGACATCACTGGATCGTTTTTTCAAGAGGGTAGATAGAATTGAATCCAGCGAGGAACCAGAACCTGTGCCATCACCGTCAGGTGTGAGTGAAATTGCAGCTTGCCCTCTGTCTCCTGTTGCTAACAATCCTTCAGCTCTACCGTCTCCCACCTCCTCTCCCTCCTCTGATCAGTAACTCTTCTTGCCTGTTCACTCGATGCCAGACCCTGTATGCCAGCTGTTGTACTGTACTACGGAACGTTTCAAGCTACTGTACTGTAAGATTAAAAATGTTTTCTTTAGATTTTGTTTGTTTATTTTTTATGTACTATTTGTGTGAAAAGTATTATGAACCTATTACAGTATAGTAGTATATAGCTGATTGTGTTACTTGGGTACCTAGGCTGACTTGTTGGACTTATGATCAATTGGACTTATGAACATGCTCTCAGACGGAACCTGTTCCTATGTAGGGGGCTTTCTCTATTTAATTCCAGAGTATTTCGTCACCCTTAAAAGAAACTCCTTGTCCATTAGCAGTTACTTCCTATTTGTACATCCACACAGCCCCTGGAAACCTCTAATCAACTTAATATCTCTATAGATTTTCTATTCTCGACATTTCAAAGACATGGAATCATACACATAGGTGGCCTGTTTTGTTTGGCTTTTTATTTTTTATTTTTCAGAGTTAATTAATTAATTAATTTTAACGTCTTTATTGGAGTAAAGTTGCTTTGCATTGTTGTGTTACTTTCTGCTGTATAACAAAGTGAATCAGCTATATGTATACATATATCCCCATATACCCTCCCTCTCACCCTCCCTTTCCCACCCCTCTAGGTGGACACAAAGCACGGAGATGATCTCCCTGTACTATGCGGCTGCTTCCCACTAGCTATCTGTTTTACACTTGGTAGTGTATATATGTCCATGCCACTTTCTCACTTCGTCCAGCTTACCCTTCTCCCTCCCCACGTCCTCAAGTCCATTCTCTACGTCTGTGTCTTTATTCCTGTCCTGCCTCTAGGTTCATCAGAACCATTTTTTTAATTTAAGATTCCATATGTATGTTAGCATACAGTATTTGTTCCTCTATTTCTGACTTACTTCACTCTGTATGACAGACTCTAGATCCACCCACCTCACTACAAATAACTCAATTTCATTGCTCTTTATGGCTGAGTAATATTCCATTGTATATATGTGCCACATCTTCTTTATCCATTCATCTGTTGATGGACACTTAGGTTGCTTCCACGTCCTGGCTATTGTAGAGTACTGCAATGAACATTGTGATATATGACTCTTTTTGAATTATGGTTTTCTCAAGGTATATGCCCAGGATTTAAAAACTTTATATGGCACATTTGAAATACACAGTATAACTAGAAAGTATTCTAGCCAGAAATGGTTAATATGAATCTAATTATATCTTTAGATCTAACTTTCAGTTTACAGAAAATTCAGGAGAGAGGAATGTATTGAGAGGAAACATTCTCTAATGCCAAGCATAGAGTTGCTTGGCATTGCTGGGTCATATGGTAATTCTGTTTTTAGTTTTTTAGGGAACCTCCATATTGTTATCCATAGTGGCTGTGTCAGTTGACATTCCCACCAACAGTGCAAGAGGGTTCCCTTTTCTCCACACCCTCTCCAGCATTTATTGTTTGTAGATTTTCTGATGATGCCCATTCTGACCAGTGTGAGGTGATACCTCATTGTAATTTTGATTTGCATTTCTGTAATGATTAGTCATGTTGAGCATCCTTTCATATGTTTGTTGGCAATCTATATATCTTCTTTGGAGAAATGTCTATTTAGGTCTTCTGCCCATTTTTGGATTGGGTTTTTTTTGTTTTGTTTTGTTTTTTGTTTTTTTGATATCGAGCTGCATGAGCCGCTTGTATCTTTTGGAGATTAATCCACGTGCAGTTGCTTTGTTTGCAAATATTTTCTCCCATTCTGTGGGTTGTCTTTTCATCTTGTTTATGGTATCCTTTGCTGTGCAAAAGCTTTTAAGTTTCATTAGGTCCCATTTGTTTATTTTTGTTTTTATTTCCATTTCTCTAGGAGGTGGGTCAAAAAGGATCTTGCTGTGATTTATGTCATAGAGTGTTCTGCCTATGTTTTCCTCTAAGAGTTTTATAGTGTCTGGCCTTATATTTAGGTCTTTAATCCATTTTGAGTTTATTTTTGTATACAGTGTTAGGGAGTGTTCTAATTCCATTCTTTTACATGTACCTGTCCAGTTTTCCCAGCACCACTTATTGAAGGGGCTGTTTTTTCTCCATTGTATATTCTTGCCTCCTTTATCAAAGATAAGGTGACCATATGTGTGTGGCTTTATCTCTTTGCTTTCTGTCCTGTTCCATTGATCTGTATTTCTGTTTTTGTGCCAGTACCATACTGTCTTGATTACTGTAGCTTTGTAGTATAGTCTGAAGTCAGGGAACCTGATTCCTCCAGCTCCGTTTTTCTTTCTCAAGATTGCTTTGGCTATTCGGGGTCTTCTGTGTTTCCATACAAAATGTGAAATTTTTTGTTCTAGCTCTGTGAAAAATGCCATTGGTAGTTTGATAGGGATTGCACTGAATCTGTAGATTGCTTTGGGTAGTATAGTAATTTTCACAATGTTGATACTTCTAATCCAAGAACATGGTATATCTCTCGATTTGTTTGTATCAACTTTAATTTCTTTCATCAGTGTCATATAGTTTTCTGCATACAGGTCTTTTGTCTCCTTAAATTGTTTTACTCCTAGGTATTTTATTCTTTTTGTTGCAATGGAAAATGGGAGTGTTTCCTTAATTTCTTTTTCAGATTTCTCATCGATAGTGCATAGGAATGCAAGAGATTTCTGTGCATTAATTTTGTATCCTGTTACTTTCCCAAATTCATTGATTGGCTCTAGTAGTTTTCTGGTAGCATCCTTAGGATTCTCTATGTATAGTATCATGTCATCTGCAAACTGAGTATTTTACTTCTTCTGTTCTGATGTGGATTCCTTTTATTTATTTTTCTTCTCTGATTGTTGTTGCTAAAACTTCCAAAACTATGTTGAATAACAGTGGTGAGAGTTTGCAACCTCATCTTCTTCCTGTTCTTAGAGGAAATGGTTTCAGTTTTTCACCATCGAGAACGAGGTTGGCCGTGGGTTTGTCATATATGACATTTATTATGTTGAGGTAGGTTCCCTCTATGCATACTTACTAGAGTGTTTTTATCATAAATGGGTGTTCAATTTTGTCGAAAGCTTTTACTGCATCTATTGAGATGTCATATGGTTTTTATCCTTCAGTTTGTTAATATGGTGTATCACACTGAGTGCTTTGCGTATTTTGAAGAATCCTTGCATTCCTGGGATAAACCCTACTTGATCATGGTGTATGTTCCTTTTAATGGGCTGTTGGATTCTGTTTGCTAGTGTTTTGTTGAGGATTTTTGTGTCTATATTCATCAGTGATATTGGCCTGTAGTTTCTTTTTTTGCGACATCTTTGTCTGGGTTTGGTATCATGGTGATGGTGGCCTTGTAAAATGAGTTTGGGAGTGTTCCTCCCTCTGATATATTTTGGAAGAGTTTGAGAAGGATAGGTGTTAGCTCTTCTCTAAATGTTTGATAGAATTCACCTGTGAAGCCATCTGGTCCTGGGTTTTTGTTTGTTGGAAGATTTTTAATCACAGTTTCAATTTTAGGGCTTGTTATTGGTCTGTTCATATTTTCTATTTCTTCCTGATTCAGTCTTGGCAGGTTGTGCCTTTCTAAGAATTTGTCCATTTCTTCCAGGTTGTCCATTTTATTGGCATAGAGTTGCTTGTAGTAATCTCTCATGATCTTTTGTATTTCTTCAGTGTCAGTTGTGACTTCTCCTTTTTCATTTCTAATTCTGTTGATCTGAGGCTTCTCCCTTTTTTTCTTGATCAGTCTGGCTAATGGTTTATATATTTTGTTTATCTTCTCAAAGAACTAGGTTTTAGTTTTATCAGTCTTTGCTCTCATTTCCTTCATTTATTTCTGATCTGATCTTTATGATTTCTTTCCTCCTGCTAACCTTGGGGTTATTTTTTTCTTGTTCTTCTTCTTTCTCTAATTGCTTTAGGTGTAAGCTTAGGTTGTTTATTTGAGATTTTTCCTGTTTCCTGACGTAGCATTGTATTACTATAAACTTCCATCTTAGAACTGATTTTGCTTCATCCCATATGTTTTGGGTCATCGTGTTTTCATTTTCATTTGTTTCTAGGTGTTTTTTAATTTCCTCTTTGATTTATTCACTGATCTCTTGGTTATTAGTAGCATATTGTATAGCCCTCATATGTGTGTATTTTTTACAGTTTTTTTCCTTGATATGATGTATCCTGGAGAATGTTCCATGAGCACTTGAGAAGAAAGTGTATTCTGTTGTTTTTGGAAGGAATGTCCTATAAATATCAGTTAAGTCCATCTTGTCTAATGTGTGATTTAAAGCTTATGTTTCCTTATTTATTTTCATTTTGGATGATCTGTCCATTGGTGAAAGTGGGTTGTTAAAAGTCCCCTACTATGACTGTGTTACTATCGATTTCCCCTTTTATGGCTGTTAGCATTTGCCTTATGTATTGAGGTGCTCCTATGTTGGGTGCATAAATATTTACTGTTATGTCTTCTTCTTGGATTGATCCCATGATCATTATATAGTGTCCTTCTTTGTCTCTTAGAATAGTCTTTATTTTAAAGTCTATTTTGTCTGATACCAAAATTGCTACTCCAGCTCTCTTTTGATTTCCATTTGTATGGAATATCTTTTTCCATCCCCTCACTTTCACTGTACATGTCCCTCAGTCTGAAGTGGGTCTCTTGTAGACAGCGTATATATGGGTCTTGTTTTTGTATCCATTCAGCCAGTCTGTGCCTTTAGTTGGAGCATTTAATCCATTTACATTTTAGGTAATTTTTGATATGTATGTTCCTATTACCATTTCCTTAATTGTTTTGGGTTTTTTATTGTAGCTCTTTTCCTTCTCTGTGTTTTCTGCCTAGAGAAGTTCCTTTAGCGTTTGTTGTAATGCTGGTTTGGTGGTGCTGAATTCTCTTATCTTTTGCTTGAATGAAAAGGTTTTAATTTCCCCATTCAATCTGAATGCGAATCTTGCTGGGTAGTGTAATGTTGTTTGTAGGTTTTTCCCTTTCACCACTTTAAATTTGTCCTGCCACACCTTTCTGGCCTACAGGGTTTCTGCTGAAAGATCAGCTGTTAACCTTATGGGGATTCCCTTGTATGTTATTTGTTGCTTTTCCCTTACTGCTTTTAATATTTTTTCTTCCTGTGTAATTTTTGAAAGTTTGATTAATATGTATCTTGGCATGTTTCTCCTTGGATTTATCCTTCCTGTGACTCTGCTCTTCCTGGACTTGGGTGGCTATTTCCTTTCCCATCGTAGGGAAGTTTTCAACTATAATCTCTTCAAGTATTTTCTCACACCCTTTCTTTTTCTCTTCTTCTTCTGGGGTCCCTATAATTCAAATGTTGGTACATTTACTGTTGTCCCAGAGGTCTCTGAGACTGTCCTCATTTCTTTTCTTTCTTTTTTCTTTATTCTACTCTGTGTTAGTTATTTCCACTATTTTATCTTTCAGGTCACTTATCCATTCTTCTGCCTCAGTTATTCCACTATTGATTCCTTCTAGGGAATTTTAAATTTCATTTATTGTGTTGTTCATCATTGTTTATTTGCTCTTTAAGTCTTGCAGGTCCTTGTTAAACGTTTCTTGTATTTTCTCCATTCTATTTCCAAGATTGGGATATCTGTACTATCATTACGGTGAATTCTTTTTCAGGTAGACTGCCTATTTCCTCTTCATTTGTCTGGTCTCGTGGGTTTTTACCTTCCTCCTTCAACTGCTGCATATTTCTCTTGTCTTCTCATTTTGTTTAACTTACTATGTTTGGGGCCTCCTTTTTGCAGGCTGCAGGTTTGTAGTTCCTGTTATTTTTGGTGTCTGCCCCCAGTGGGTGAGGTTGGTTCAGTGGTTTGTGTAGACTTCCTGGTGGAGGGGACTGGTGCCTGTGTTCTGGTGGGTGGGACTAGATCTTGTCTTTCTGTTGGGCAGGGCCGCATCCAGTAGTGTGTTTTGGGGTGTCTGTGAACTTAGTATGATTTTAGGCAGCCTCTCTGCTAATGGGTGGGTTTGTGTTCCTGTCTTACCAGTTGTTTGGCGTGGGGCATCCAGCACTGGAGCTTACTGGCTGTTGGGTGGAGCTGGGTCTTAGCGTTGAGAGAGATCTCTGGGAGACTCTCGACGATTGATATTATGTGGGATTGGGAGGTCTCTGGTCGTCCAATGTCTTGAACTTGGCTCTGCCACCTCAGAGGTTCAGGCCTGATACCAGCCCAGAGCACCAAGACCATGTCAGCCACACGGCTCAGAAGAAAAGGGAGAAAAAAAGAAAGAAAAAAACAATAAAATTTTTTTTAATTTTAACTTAAAAAAATAATAATTTTTTAAAAAGTGAGCAACTAAGCCAATAAAGAAATACACCAATTATAACAAGCAGTAAAAACTAAAGTAAAATAACCATGAAAATCAGTCGCAGACAGCAAACCCCAAGTCTACAGTTGTTCCCAAAGTCCACCGCCTCAATTTTGGGATGATTCATTGTCTATTCAGGTATTCCACAGATGCACTTTACCTCAAGTTAATTGTGGGGATTTAATCCGCTGCTCCTGAGGCTGTACAGAGAAATTTCTCTTTCTCTTTGTTCACACAGCTCCTGGTGTTCAGCTTTGGTTTTGGCCCTGCCTCTGAATGTAGGCTGCCCTCAGGCACCTGTTCCCCATCCAGACAGGAGGGGGTTAAAGAAGCGCCTGATTAAGGGGCTCTGGCTCACATAGGCCGGGGGGAGGGTGGGGTACGGTAGTTATAGTTGGAAAGTGGGGCGAGCCTGTGGTGACAGAGGCCGGTGTGATGGTGCAACTGCCTGAGGCACACTGTGTGTTCTCCCCGGGAAGTTGTCCCTGGATCACAGGAGCCTGGCAGTGGCGGGCTGCACAGGCTCTGGGGTGAGGGTGGTGGGGGCTGTGGATAGTGACCTGTGCTTGCACACAGGATTCTTTGTGGCTGCAGCAGCAGCAGCGTTAGCATTTCATGCCTATCTCTGGTGTTCGAGCTGATAGCCGTGGCTCATGCCCGTCTCTGGAGCTCATTTAGGCTGTGCTCTGCCTCCTGTAGGCAGATGGGGAAGGAATCTCCTCTCCTCGCGCACCCCGAAACAATGGTCTCTTGCCTCTTAGGCAGTTCCAGACTTTTTCCTGGACTCCCTCCCGGCAGCTTTGGCACACTAGCCCACTCAGGCTGTCTTCACACAGCCAACCCCAGTCCTCTCCCTGGGATCTGACCTCTGAAGCCTGAGCCTCAGCTCCCAGCCCCCACCCACCCTAGTGGTTGAGCAGACAAGCCTCTCGGGCTGGTGAGTGCTGGTCGGCACCAATCCTCTGTGCGGGAATCTTTCCACTTTGCCCTCTGCATCCCTGTTGCTGCGCTGTCCTCCGGGGCTCCGAAGCTTCCCCTCCAACCACCCCACATCCCCGCCAGTGAAGAGGCTTCCTAGTGTGTGGAAACTTTTCCTCCTTCACAGCTCCCTCCCAGAGATGCAGGTCCCATCCTTATTCTTTTTTTTTTTTTTTTTTTTTTTTTTTTTTCGGTCAGTGG